>NC_084751.1:46909755-47086243 GCF_033978785.1 Entelurus aequoreus
TTAAAGGTTAGTACTATTAGTGGAGCAGCAGCACGCACAATCATGTGTGCTTACGGACTGTATCCCTTGCAGACTGTATTGATATATATTGATATATAATGTAGGAACCAGAATATTAATAAAAGAAAGAAACAACCCTTTTGTGTGAATGAGTGTGAATGGGTGTAAATGGGGGAGGGAGGTTTTTTGGGTTGGTGCACTAGTTGTAAGTGTATCTTGTGTTTTTTATGTGGTTTTAATAAAAAAAAACAAAAAAAACAAACAAACGAAAAAAAAAACCGATACTGATAATAAAAAACCGATACCGATAATTTCCGATATTACATTTTAACGCATTTATCGGCCGATAATATCGGCAGACCGATATTATCGGACATATATATATATATATATATATATATATATATATATATATATATATATATATATATATATATATATATATATATATATATATATATATATATATATATATATATATATATATATATGTATATATATATATATATGTTAGGGATGTCCGATAATGGCTTTTTGCCGATATCCGATATGCCGATATTGTCCAACTCTTTAATTACCGATACCGATATCAACCGATACCGATATCAACCGATATATACAGCCGTGGAATTAACACATTATTAAGCCAATTTGGACAACCATGTATGGTGAAGATGAGGTACTTTTTTAAAAAAAATAATAAAATTAGATAACTAAATTAAAAACATTTTCTTGAATAAAAAAGAAAGTAAAACAATATAAAAACAGTTACATAGAAACTAGTAATTAATGAAAATGAGTAAAAATTAACTGTTAAAGGTTAGTACTATTAGTGGAGCAGCAGCACGCACAATCATGTGTGCTTACGGACTGTATCCCTTGCAGACTGTATTGATATATATTGATATATAATGTAGGAAGCAGAATATTGATAACAGAAATAAATGGGGGGAGGGAGGTTTTTTGGGTTGGTGCACTAATTGTGAGTGTATCTTGTGTTTTTTTATGTTGATTTAATAAAAAAAAACAAAAAAAAAACGATACAGATAATTAAAAAAACGATACCGATAATTCCCGATATTACATTTTAACGCATTTATCCCTAATTGAAACGGTCACAATGTTCCAAAACAAACTGCTGTCACATTCAAAAGACCACCGTTGCAGTACTAGAGATTAAAACAAGTTTGACACCACTTTGCGAAGGTACTTAAATGTCATGCATTCGGGACTTGTAACTTTTTATCAGCTGTATGGAGAGAAGTGGCAGCCTTGCCTGGAAAGTCAGTTTTAGCACTTGCAGCACTTCCATGAAATCTTACGTGCCTGAGGCCAGGTGCCATGTCATATAGCACCTGATAAAAAGCAAAGAAAACCTTCTTACTCCGACATAAAAGCATCCCGGCGTCAAGCATACTGCAATATTATCACACGCTATTTTTCAGTGGGGAAAACGCGGCAGCAGCACTTTTGATGTTGTGATCGTGTTATCTATAAACCAGGTTATTACCCCAATTTTAGATAAACCACATAAAAGTGACATTATCATCGTTGGACCGTTTCTGAGCCTTTTTAGAACGTTCAGTCTTTGTAACAAATGCTAATAAAGCATTGAATGACATGAAAGCATGCTAATTGCAGAGGTTTTAATCAACTCACACGACGGGTATGAATAACCTTTGTGTTCCTCGCCTATCTACAAAAAAAAAAAAAAAAAGATTAAAGTGCTTTGTGAGCATATTTAAAGGGACGTGTTATCTTTAAAGGGCACCTATTAGGATTGTTTTTCTACATTCCAAAATACTTCCTGGTCGAGCTTTATTTTATGAAGCACTTTTCATACAGAACAAGTTATGCGGGTTCTTTGGTCAAAATGTTCCATAGATTATGTTTTATAGTCCTTAAAGGCCTACTGGAAGCCACTACTAGCGACCACGCAGTCTGATAGTTTATATATCAATGATGACATCTTAACATTGCAACACATGCCAATACGGCCGGGTTAACTTATAAAGTGACATTTTAAAATTCCCGCTAAACTTCCGGTTGAAAAACTCCTTTGGATATGATTTATGCGCGTGACGTCTAAAATGCACGGAAGTGTACACAATACAATACACAAAGCTCTGTTTTCTTCGACAAAATTCCACAGTATTCTGGACATCTGTGTTGGTGAATCTTTTGCAATTTGTTTAATGAACAATGGAGGCTGCAAAGAAGAACGTTGTAGGCGGGATCGATCGGTGTCTTAGCGGCTAAGTACAATACTTACAGCAACACAACAAGGACTACTTACCCTGATAGAAGACGCCTAGCCGATGCTTGCCGCCAAACCCACGGATGAAGTCCATCGTCGCGCCGTCGATCGCTGGAACGCAGGTGAGCACGGCACGGGCTGGCTAGCGTAGGTGGAGCGCTAATGTTTTTATCATAGTTCTGTGAGGTCCGGTTGCTAAGTTGCTAAATTAGCCTTAGCGTTGTTAGCAACAGCATTGTTAAGCCTGAGAATTTTTAACCGTTTAACCGTGTAGTTACATGTCCATGGTTTAATAGTATTGTTGATCTTCTGTCTATCCTTCCAGTCAGGGGTTTATTTATTTTGTTTCTATCTGCATTTGAGAACGATGCTAGCACGTTAGCTCAGTAGCTAAGTGTGTCACCGATGTATTGTCTTGGAGATAAAAGTCACTTTAAATGTCCATTTCGCGTGCTCGACTCTCATTTTCAGGAGGTTATATTATCCGAGGTGGTTTGAAATACAAATCTGTGATCCACAATAGAAAAAGGAGAGAGTGTGGAATCCAATGAGCCAGCTTGTACCTAAGTTACGGTCAGAGCGAAAAAAGATACGTCCATCGCTGCCTCTCAAGTCCTTCACTGTAACGTTCCTCATCTACGAATCTTTCATCCTCGCTCAAATTAATGGGGTAATCGTCGCTTTCTCGGTCCGAATCTCTCTCGCTCCATTGTAAACAACGGGGAATTGTGAGGAATACTAGCTCCTGTGACGTCACGCTACTTCCGCTACAGGCAAGGCTTTTTTTATCAGCGAGCAAAAGTTGCGAACTTTATCGTCGATTTTCTCTACCAAATCCTTTCAGCAAAAATATGGCAATATCGCGAAATGATCAAGTATGACACATAGAATGGATCTGCTATTCCCGTTTAAATTTGAAAAAATCATTTCAGTAGGCCTTTAAAGGCCTACTGAAAGCCACTACTAGCGACCACGCAGTCTGATAGTTTATATATCAATTATGAAATCTTAACATTGCAACACATGCCAATACGGCCGGGTTAACTTATAAAGTGACATTTTAAATTTCCCGCCACACTTCCGCTTGAAAACGTCTATATATGATGACGTATGCGCGTGACGTCAATGGTTGAAACGGAAGTATTCGGACACCATTGAATCCAATACAAAAAGCTCTGTTTTCATCGCAAAATTCCACAGTATTCTGGACATCTTTGTTGGTGAATCTTTTGCAATTTGTTTAATGAACAATGGAGGCTGCAAAGAAGAAAGTTGTAGGTGGGATCGGTGTATTAGCGGCTGGCTGCCGCAACACAACCAGGAGGACTTTGAGTTGCATAGCAGACGCGCTATCCGAAGCTAGCCGCCGACCGCATCGATGATCGGGTGAAGTCCTTCGTCGCGCCGTCGATCGCTGGAACGCAGGTGAGCACGGGTGTTGATGAGCAGATGAGGGCTGGCTGGCGTAGGTGGAGCGCTAATGTTTTTATCATAGCTCTGACGAGGTCCCGTAGCTATGTTAGCTTCAATGGCGTCGTTAGCAACAGCATTGCTAGGCTTCGACAGGCGGCACAGCATTAACCGTGTAGTTACAGGTCCAGTGTTTGGTTCGGTGTCTCCTGATAGTAGTATTGTTGATCTTCTGTCTATCCTTCCAGTCAGGGGCTTATTTCTTTTGTTTCTATCTGCATTTAAGCACGATGCTATCACGTTAGCTCCGTAGCTAAAGTGCTTCGCCGATGTATTGTCGTGGAGATAAAAGTCACTGTGAATGTCCATTTCGCGTTTTCGACTCTCATTTTCAAGAGGATATAGTATCCCAGGTGGTTTAAAATACAAATCCGTGATCCACAATAGAAAAAGGAGAGAGTGTGGAATCCAATGAGCCAGCTTGTACCTAAATTACGGTCAGAGCGAAAAAAGATACGTCCTGCACTGCACTCTAGTCCTTCACTCTCACATTACTCATCCACAAATCTTTCATCCTGGCTCAAATTAATGGGGTAATCGTCGCTTTCTCGGTCCGAATCGCTCTCGCTGCTGGGTGAGGAGCCTTTCAACCTGTGACGTCACGCTACTTCCGGTACAGGCAAGGCTTTTTTTTATCAGCGACCAAAAGTTGCGAACTTTATCGTCGATGTTCTCTACTAAATCCTTTCAGCAAAAATATGGCAATATCGCGAAATGATCAAGTATGACACATAGAATGGATCTGCTATCCCCGTTTAAATAAAAACATTTCATTTCAGTAGGCCTTTAAACCGTCTCTCAGGATGCAGCATTTTGTGGGTGGTAAATGGTAGTACCATACCATACCATACCAACGTTATTTTGGTAAACGGGTAATACTTGTGTAGCGCTTTTCCACCTTCAAGGTACTCAAAGCGCTTTAACACTTGTGACGGTCTCAAGCCGTCGTGTGGGTTCCACGGACCACCAAGCACAGACATTCTGCGAGCAGGTGTAGACTTCTTTATTTTTCAACAAGAAAAGTCTCTTGCGGTTGACTTTTCAGCCTTCCGCGTCGTCTGCGTCTGCCTCTCGCTCTCTTCCGTGATGCATGCGTTGCTGTTCGCTCTCCAACTCCTTCCGCCCCGTCGTTCTCGGCCGCCGCCCTTTTACACACTGAGAGGGGATTACTCAATTGTGCCCGGGTGCGCGATCCACGCACCTGATCTTGTTTGCGGCGTCGAACTCGGCGCGCCCCGCCTCGCTGCTCGCTCGCCGTCCACGTCCACGCCTCCTCGCCGCCATCTTGGAGCGGGTGCCCTGCCTCGCTGTCGGACTGCCGGCCCCGCCTCTCCACAACACTATTTCCACATTCACCCATTCACACACACATTCCCACACTGATGGCGGGAGCTGCCATGCAAGGCCCTAACCACCACCCATCAGGAGCAAGGGTGAAGCTTCTTGCTCAAGGACACAACGGACGTGACTAGGTTGGTAGAAGGATGGGGATCGAACCAGGAACCCTCAGGTTGCTGGCACGGCCACTCTCCCTGGTAGTTTTTAGTGTTTCCACATGGAGTCTACTGACAGACATACGTTGTAATAACTACAGGCTACTTTGTATTGTACATTGAGATTGCATGCGCATGTACGAGCCAGTCTGCCCCACAACAAGAGATTAGATAACAAATTAGATACGTTATTGACTACAACATCTTCAGGTACATTTTTGCCATATATGGAGATATCTGCTGACGCAATAGGTCATAAAACGTCACAAATTCCAAACGGCTCGTTAGGCAAAAGTATGAAGGAAGGCGATATTATTTGATCCCCTCAAAAAGCCACATCAGTGTGTAAGGGATATCACCACATGGGCTCAGGGACACCTCAGAAAACCAGTCAGTAACTACAGTCGGTCGCCACATCTGTAAGTGCAAGTTAAAACTCTACTATGCAAAGCCGAAGCCATTTATCAACAACACCCGAAAACGCCGCCGGCTTCGCGGGGCCCCGAGCTCATCTAAGACGGACTGATGCAAAGTGGAAAAGTGTTCTGTGGTCTGACGAGTCCACATTTCAAATTGTTTTTTTGGAAACTGTGGACGTCGTGTCCTCCGGACCAAAGAGGAAAAGAACCACCCGGATTGTTCTAGGGTGAAAGTGTAAAAGGCAGCATGTGTGATGGTATGGGGGTGTATTAGTGCCCAAGACATGGGTAACTTACACATCTGTGAAGGCACCATTAATGCTGAAAGGTACATACAGCTTTTGGAGCAACATCGTTGCTAGACTACTGCAACAAACTTCTTGTGGGGATCCCCAGCAAGAAGATCCAGAAGCTACAATACATACGGAATAGTGCTGCTAGGATCCTGATGAGAGTGCGGGAATATGATCATATCACACCGACTCTCAAATCCCTTCACTGGCTTCCTGTTCCACTCAGGATTGAATACAAAGTCTCCCTACTAACCCACCAGTGCCTCCATGGAAATGCCCCCCTCTCCCTCAAAGAACTACTCACCCCCAAATCCTCCACCCGACACCTCCGCTCCATACAGGCTAACTTCCGCCAACATCCGAGGACAAAGCTACGAACTATGGGAGACCGGGCTTTCTGCTCCGCCGCTCCTAGTCTGTGGAACGCTCTCCCTGACCACCTGAGGGCACCACAGACTGTGGATGCTTTTAAAAAAAGCTTAAAAACCCTTATTTTTTAAAAATCATTTTTTTTTAGATATATGCATACTAATTTTAGCTATTTGGCTGTTCTAGTTTTTATTTATTTTTTTTTGTTGATTTTTTTTTTTTTTTTTTGTAATACACTGTAGCACTTTGAGGTTGTTTACTCAACGTAAAGTGCTTTTTACAAATACAATATATTATTATTATTATTATATGTTGCCATCCGAGCAACGTTATCGTGGACGCCCCTGCTTATTTCAGCAAGACAAGGCCAAGACTGGCCTGCCTGTAGTCCAGACCTGTCTCCCATTGAAAATGTCTGGTGCAATATGAAGGCTAAAATATGAGAAGGGAGACTGTTGAACAACTTAAGCTGTACATCAAGCAAGAATGGGATAGAATATTCCACTTCAAAAATGTGTCTCCTCAGTTCCCAAACCTTTACTGAGTGTTGTTAAAAGGAAAGGCCATGTAACACACTGGAAAAAAATGCAACTTTTTTGCAATGTGTTGCTGCCATTAAATTCTAAGTTCATGATTATTTACAAAAAAAAAACATCTTGTTTTTGCAGTCTATTCAATTGAATATAAGTTGAAAAGGATTTGTTGTATTCTCTTTTTATTTACCATTTACACAACATGACAACTTCACCGGTTTTGGGTTGTGTACAACAGAAAATGACAAAAAAGGGCTACAATAATGCATGAAGGTGTAAAAGTAAACATGTATACCACTGAATACAACTGGTATACATAGATTGTCAGTTATTGGAATGCTTGATGAGGACACTCGGTGGACAAAGCATCAGTCTGACAAGGAGCCACTCCACCGCCTCCGCATCACCACTGAGCCACCAGCCGTAAATTATCCCGCAATATTGAATACATCTCTGTCAATGAGGCCTATTGACGCTGAGGCAAAATTATGAATACGATTAGTTGAGAGCGCGTTGGCTGCCACATGCTCTGTTCGTCAGCCGCAATTATCCCCAGCGCTCATTTGTAATCTTCTTTGCAATTACAATTACAATAAGGAATGGGGGAAAAAAAAATGTCGCCTAGCCAGAAGCCGAGAAGAGATCAGGGACAAGTAAATATTGGACTTACGGCAGAACATAAAGCAGAATAAAGCACACAGTAGCAAGTCCGTCGTTCGATGCAAATGCAATTATAATTAGTGCTATAATGTTAGATAAATAAGGGTACATTGATTTGATAAAGTGAAGTAATTGGATAAGGATGATTGCATTAGCATATTCCAGATAACACAATGCGGCAAATTTAATTTTCATCTCATTATCAGGCTTTGATATCTGTGCTGATAAGAAACATGCTTTTACTATTTGGATTTCATCAATAGTGAAATGTAGTGTGTTTTTTTTCAAAATCAAGCTAATATAAACATTAGCAGCGAGTATGCAATATGTGCTTGCTGCTATTCTTCAATCCCATTACTTCCTCTGTTTGTCATAGCGGGGTTTTCGCAGCTTACTGCGAGGTTTGTTCTCCCGGGATGCAAACGGACTATTCCGGACAAGGCTTGCAGGTAGGAACATATTTATTAATCGAACTACAAAATAACAGGCAAAAACTCTCTAACTGTGGCATGAAATAAACAAGACTTGCGTAGAGGGTTGCGTGACTATAGCGTGAAGCAAACAACTAGCATAAACTATAGCATAGCAAGAAACAAACAACTAACATAACTATGGCATGGAACAACTATGAAACTGTGGCATGAAACAACCAACATGAACTATGGCATAGAACAACATGAAACTGTGGCATGAAACAACCAACATGAACTATGGCATAAAACAACATGAAACGGTGGCATGAAACAACCAACATGAACTATGGCATAAAAAAACATGAAACTGTGGCATGAAACAACCAACATGAACTATGGCATAGAACAACATGAATCTGTGGCATGAAACAACCAACATGAATTATGGCGTACAACAACATGAAACTGTGGCATGAAATAAACAAGACTTGCGAAGAGGGTTGCGTGACTATAGCGTGAAGCAAACAACTAGCATAAACTATAGCGTAGCAAGAAACAAACAACACAACTATGGCATGGAACAACTATGAAACTGTGGCATGAAACAACCAACATGAACTATGATATAGAACAACATGAAACTGTGGCATGAAACAACCAACATGAACTATGATATAGAACAACATGAAACTGTGGCATGAAACAACCAACATGAACTATGGCATAGAACAACATGAAACGGTGGCATGAAACAACCAACATGAACTATGGCATAGAACAACATGAAACTGTGGCATGAAACAACCAACATGAACTATGGCATAGTACAACATGAAACTGTGGCATGAAACAACCAACATGAACTATGGCATAGAACAACATGAAACTGTGGCATGAAACAACTAACATGAACTATGGCATACAACAACATGAAACTGTGGCATGAAACAACCAACATGAACTATGGCATAGAACAACTTGAAACTGTGACATGAAACAACCAACATGAACTATGGCATAGAACAACATGAAACTGTGGCATGAAACAACCAACATGAACTATGGCATACAACAACATGAAAATGTGGCATGAAACAACCAACATTAACTATGGCATAGAACAACATGAAACTGTGGCATGAAACAACCAACATTAACTATGGCATAGTACAACATGAAACTGTGGCATGAAACAACCAACATGAACTATGGCATAGAACAACATGAAACTGTGGCATGAAACAACCAACATGAACTATGGCATAGAACAACATGAAACTGTGGCATGAAACAACCAACATGAATTATGGCATAGAACAACATGAAACTGTGGCATGAAACAACTAACATGAACTATGGCATAGAACAACAAAAAAACTGTGGCATGAAACAACCAACATGAACTATGGCATAGAACAACAAAGAAACTGTGGCATGAAACAACCAACATGAACTATGGCATAGACAACATGAAACTGTGGCATGAAACAACCAACATGAACTATGGCATAGAACAACATGGAACTGTGGCATGAAACAACCAACATGAACTATGGCATAGAACAACATGAAACTGTGTCATGAAACAACCAACATGAATGATGGCATAGAACAACATGAAACTGTGGCATGAAACAACCAACATGAACTATGGCATAGAACAACATGAAACTGTGGCATGAAACAACCAACATGAACTATGGCATGGAACAACATGAAACTGTGGCATGAAACAACCAACATGAACTATGGCATAGAACAACATGAAACTGTGGCATGAAACAACCAACATGAACTATGGCATAGAACAACATGAAACTGTGGCATGAAACAACCAACATGAACTATGGCATAGAACAACATGAAACTGTGGCATGAAACAACCAACATGAACTATGGCATAGAACAACATGAAACTGTGGCATGAAACAACCAACATGAACTATGGCATAGAACAACATGAAACTGTGGCATGAAACAACCAACATGAACTATGGCATAGAACAACATGAAACTGTGGCATGAAACAACCAACATGAACTATGGCATGGAACAACATGAAACTGTGGCATGAAACAACCAACATGAACTATGGCATAGAACAACATGAAACTGTGGCATGAAACAACCAACATGAACTATGGCATAGAACAACATGAAACTGTGGCATGAAACAACCAACATGAACTATGGCATACAACAACATGAAACTGTGGCATGAAACAACCAACATGAACTATGGCATAGAACAACTTGAAACTGTGACATGAAACAACCAACATGAACTATGGCATAGAACAACATGAAACTGTGGCATGAAACAACCAACATGAACTATGGCATACAACAACATGAAAATGTGGCATGAAACAACCAACATTAACTATGGCATAGAACAACATGAAACTGTGGCATGAAACAACCAACATTAACTATGGCATAGTACAACATGAAACTGTGGCATGAAACAACCAACATGAACTATGGCATAGAACAACATGAAACTGTGGCATGAAACAACCAACATGAACTATGGCATAGAACAACATGAAACTGTGGCATGAAACAACCAACATGAATTATGGCATAGAACAACATGAAACTGTGGCATGAAACAACTAACATGAACTATGGCATAGAACAACAAAAAAACTGTGGCATGAAACAACCAACATGAACTATGGCATAGAACAACAAAGAAACTGTGGCATGAAACAACCAACATGAACTATGGCATAGACAACATGAAACTGTGGCATGAAACAACCAACATGAACTATGGCATAGAACAACATGGAACTGTGGCATGAAACAACCAACATGAACTATGGCATAGAACAACATGAAACTGTGTCATGAAACAACCAACATGAATGATGGCATAGAACAACATGAAACTGTGGCATGAAACAACCAACATGAACTATGGCATAGAACAACATGAAACTGTGGCATGAAACAACCAACATGAACTATGGCATGGAACAACATGAAACTGTGGCATGAAACAACCAACATGAACTATGGCATAGAACAACATGAAACTGTGGCATGAAACAACCAACATGAACTATGGCATAGAACAACATGAAACTGTGGCATGAAACAACCAACATGAACTATGGCATAGAACAACATGAAACTGTGGCATGAAACAACCAACATGAACTATGGCATAGAACAACATGAAACTGTGGCATGAAACAACCAACATGAACTATGGCATAGAACAACATGAAACTGTGGCATGAAACAACCAACATGAACTATGGCATAGAACAACATGAAACTGTGGCATGAAACAACCAACATGAACTATGGCATGGAACAACATGAAACTGTGGCATGAAACAACCAACATGAACTATGGCATAGAACAACATGAAACTGTGGCATGAAACAACCAACATGAACTATGGCATAGAACAACATGAAACTGTGGCATGAAACAACCAACATGAACTATGGCATAGAACAACATGAAACTGTGACATGAAACAACCAACATGAACTATGGCATAGAACAACATGAAACTGTGGCATGAAATAACCAACATGAATTATGGCATAGAACAAAATGAAACTGTGGCATGAAACCAATAACTAGCATAACTATAGAATCAGACCTGAAGCGAGCAGCATAAACTAAGCAATGACGCCAGGACGACTGACTGGCAAAGACAGGCTTAAAGAATGGTCTTCTTGATTAGAGCAGGTGAAACTAATAAGTTGCCAAGGTAACTAAACAAACAAGGGAGCGCAAACAGGAACTAAAAGAGTCCAAAAATAACAAAAACATAATCTAGACCACAGATCATGACACTGTTACTAGTGGGTTTTATTTAATGTACTGCATGGTGACGCTTTCATTAAGAAAGAAATTACATATTTTAGATACGTAACCATTCAATAATACAGTTAACTAAACTCAAAATATTAGTACAAAATGAGGCTCGTCACGATGACAGAAGTCCTTTGGATGCTGTTGTGGAGGTTGCCCTCCAGTGGGTTCTGCAGACCACCACACACTGCCAGGAAACCCGGATCAGAGTTACAACACTCTTTTATTTCCATCAAAACGTGCACGTGTTTTGCTTTCCAGCAAATGTTTTCTCGCCGTCTGCGTCTCTCTCTCGCTCTCCCTCCAGCTCCAACCACGTGTCTCATGCCGGCTGCTGCTAATCAAGGCCACAGGTGATTAGCTAACAAGGATCCACCTGGGCCATCTACGCACCTGTCGCTGTCTTCGAGGCCGGCCCTGGCACACCCGGTTCCGCGGCAAGCCCGCAGGCCACGCCCCCCTCCACAACTGTTAACGAAACTCAGTTCAATTTATCATACAAAATATGTTCTTTGGATGCCTGTGAATTTCCACCATTGTGCATACTTCCATGGAAAGAACTGAACTAATGTACTTTTAAATTTGCTACTTTGTTGAAAAGCGTATTTAAAGTGTTTGGCATTTAAGATCATTGTGCTTCGACAGCTTTTGGCACAACATTTAAATACAAAAAAAGAACAGCAGGGGCCTTCAGCCTTCCAGTATATTCAAAACAAACAAAACTGTGTTCATAAAAATGCTCATAAATAGTCAAAAATGTTTTACATTCTAAACAGAACAAAACGGGGTGTGGAACCTTCAAATCCATAAAACAAACAATATCATTCTTAATATTCTCAATATGGTGGTGGCGTGACATCATAATACCTGTAATGAAATAAGACATATTTGTGTTTATATTCGTTATTTGTGTCAATATCTCAGCTTTTCCTCATTATCTTACGCCTTTTCGCCGTATTTCTGCTGTTTTTTTAAAATGTTTACAGTGTGTTATTCCGACAATGTACCACAAGTCAGAACACCATTGTTTTACTTACCGTATTTTCTGGACCGTAAGGCGCACTGCCGATGAATGGTCTAGTCAGGTCTATTTTCATACAAAAAGCGCACCGGATTATAAGGTGCATTAAAGACTTCCTTGTGGTCTACACCAGTGTTTTTCAACCTTTTTTGAGCCAAGGCACACTTTTTGCGTGGAAAAAATGCGGAGGCACACCACCAGCAGAAATCCTTATAAAATGAAACTCAGTTGACAGTAAAAAGTCGTTGTCGCAATTGTTGGGTATGACTTTAAAGCATAACCAAGCATGCATCACTATAGCTCTTGTCTCAAAGTAGGTGTACTGTCACCACCTGTCACATCACGCCCTGACTTATTTGGAGTTTTTTGCTGTTTTCCTGTGTGTAGTGTTTTAGTTTGAGTCTTGCGCTCCTATTTTGGTGGCTTTTTCTCTTTTTTTGGTATTTTCCTGTAGCAGTTTCATGTCTTCCTTTGAGCGATATTCCCCGCATCTACTTTGTGTTACTAATCAAGAATATTTCAGTTGTTTTTATCCTTCTTTGTGGGGACATTGTTGATTGTCATGTCATGTTCGGATGTACATTGTCTTTGCTCCACAGTAAGTCTTTGCTGTCGTCCAGCATTCTGTTTTTGTTTACTTAGTAGCCAGTTCAGTTGTAGTTTCGTTCTGCTTAGCCTTCCCTAACCTTCAATGCCTTTTCTTAGGGGCACTCACCTTTTGTTTATTTTTGGTTTAAGCATTAGACACCTTTTTACCTGAACACTGCCTCACGCTGTTTCCGACATCTACAAAGCAATTAGCTACCGGCTGCCACCTACTGATATGGAAGAGTATTACACGGTTACTCTGCCGATCTCTAGACAGCACCGACACTCAACAACACATCATTTGCAGATTATAATTACTGGTGTGCAAAAAAATATTTTTAACCCAAATAGGTGAAATTAGATAATCTTCCACGGCACACCAGACTATATCTCACGGCACACTAGTGGGCCGCGGCACAGTGGTTGAAAAACACCGGTCTACATGACATGTAATGGTGGTTCTTTGCTCAAAATGTTGCATTGATGATGTTCTACAGATCATCTTCAAGTCACTTTCTGACAGTCTCTTCAGGATGAGCCGTTTTGTGGGCGGTCTTATTTACGTGCCTCCACTTCGACAGCGTCTTCTCCCCGTCATCTTTGTTGTAGCGGTGTAGCGTGCAAGGACGTTGCAGCATCTCCTCATCCGGAAACAACAACAACACCGGAAATGTGTCCCGTGAAAAAAAAAAAATGTCCAACCGGAACTCTCTAATAACTAAAGTTCCTTGGGTGAATAATGTCAACTCACTACACCGGTATGTTTTAGTGCTTTCATGGGGAGTTTACCAGAGGTGTGGACTCGAGTCACATGACTTGGACTCGAGTCAGACTCGAGTCATGAATTTGATGACTTTAGACTCGACTTGACAAAATGTAAAGAGACTTGCAACTCGACTTAGACTTTAACATCAATGACTTGTGACTTCACTTGGACTTGAGCCTTTTGACTTGACATGACTTGCTACTTTCCCCAAAACCCAAACCTTAAAAAGTTATTTGGGAGCGCTCCGTATCTTTCATTTTATACGTCTGTGTCTATAAGCGTGTGTGCTGCTTGTCAGCGTGTGTGCTGTCAGTACAACAGCCAATCAAATTAGATCTACGTTGTTTTCATCACACAGCTCTCATCCAATCCAATTGCAGGACAACCACCGAACATGAGTTGTCAAACAATGCGGCAGTGAGAAACAATTATGCCAAAGTTGGTTTCGTTCGGGTATTAAAACTACGACTTGGTCAACAAAAAACGAATTGCTGAATGAAAATCACGCAGTTCGAATATTACAGACGGACACGCAACAACTTCCAACTTCGTTCGACATTTGAAGTTGCACAAAGAAGGGTAAGTTTTGAATGTAAGATAACGTTTATTGGCTAAGTAACATGACTTTTATTTGCTGTGTAGTTAAATCAGTGAGGCTGTAAACTCACTGCTAACGTTATAACATAGACATCTTATAAGGGTACGCAACATTGAGCGCTACTGCCTACTGGCGCAGACGAGACGCGGAGCCGCCATCTTGGAGTGGTGATCCGCTCCACTCAGTGCAATTCATTTGGCAGGAGCAATGAACTGTCAGAGCATTTAATTCATCTTACCTCACTGAATACCACTGATTTTCACGTGTTTTTTTTGTCATACGTGTAGCTATGATAACGGACACATGTTTTGGCGTTTTTATTATTCATAGTTTGCTTAACAGTAATATAATATTCTTATATGCTATAAGTGACCAGACGTCCGAGATCAAAACTGGGAATATAAGCCCAGAGAAGGGGGAAAAAAACGGTCAGCTATTTTTAAGTTGAAGAAACAATATGATTAGATTATATATACATGCGTATATCCTACATAAACAATGTATGAATACATTAGATATCTATATATTTTAGGGACCTATACACTGTAACTCTGTTGCTGCAGCAGCAGAGAGTTTATTCTGTCTTGACACTTAGTATTGATATTTTGTATTACATTCTTCCCTTAAATGATAATGTTTACAGTGATTGTTTTATATCTATTTTTTATGTATGTCGCTTTGGATAAAAGCGTCTGCCAAATACTTAAACATATATAAACACCTGAAAGTCTTTATATCAGCTAAAACCACCAATCTGTTTCACTGGATTCAGAATAAAACCAAATTATGTCTTACCCAACAACGTTAGTATTTGAATATTGTTACTTGAAGACTTATTCCTGGTTACAATTATACTGTTAAGAAAGTATTGTCTTATACTTTGCCTAAAATGAGAATGCATCATAATCAGTGGCGGCTGGTGAATTTTGTTTTAGGTGGGGCTGAAAGTTTGTAAACCAAACCCCTGTGGGGGTGTCATCCTCCCCCAGAAGATTTCTTTGTGATTCTCACATACAAATATTGAAGATCTTTGCTCCTTCTCAACTTTGTGGTAATGTTATTTTCATAAAATACAACCAATAGTATGTTAATGTTTGTTTTTGCAAATGTGTTTATTCTGTAAAGGAATGAGTTAAATGTTTAAAATTGTTTAAACTATTAAAATGACTGGTTAATAGTGCTATTATGAATTGCAATGTCAGCACTATTTTTTTTTTCCTGCAATTTCAAATGCACTTGTTTTAATAAATAAATACAGCGTTTTAAAAGCATACACAATCTGTGTAAAAATATTAGTCTGTGGTTAAAAGGACTTGAAAGGACTCGAAACTCAAAATGCAGGACTTGGGACTTGACTTGAGACTTTCTAGTCTTGACTTTGGACTTGACTCGGGACTTGCCTGTCTTGACTCGGGACTTGACTCGAGACTTGAGGGCAAAGACTTGAGACTTACTTGTGACTTGCAAAGCAATGACTTGGTCCCACCTCTGGAGTTTACTGACAGATATAAGTAAGAACTTTACACTACTTTATATTAGAAATGGCAGCAGTGGAGGATGAATGTCACATAACAAGAAGATAGAGAAAAAGAAGAAGCTTATCGACTACGGACTACAGTGGCGGAAGTGCGCACATTTTCAATACTTATGCAGATCCCAAATACACATCAGCAGGTACCAAAAGGTAAGAAAAGTTTATTTTGCCTAATATTGTGAAAGATGATATGTCTGCTAACGGGTGCCATTTTGCGGTCCTTAAACACACACCATAGTAACTCTGACTACAGTAGCCGTAATGGCCGACATACCATCAAGCGGTGCGGCTTAAAAGTCGTACTAAAAAATGTTGACGGATTTTTCAGTGCTGTGTGTAATGGTCTTCATTTTCAATGGAACATTTAAAGTTTTGGTGTTGTTTACTGGCATCATCTTGCAGTCTACACGTGTCTCTTATGTGTGACTGCCATCTACTGGTCACACTTATCATTTCGCCATGAACCAAATAAAATTGCTACGAGGTCGGTAAGCACAACCAGAATGATTCCGTACGTTAGGCGCGCCGGGTTATAAGGCGCACTGTCGAGTTTTGAGAAAATGAAAGGATTTTAAGTGCGCCTTATAGTCCGAAATATACGATACTTAAAACCATTTTATTTGCATAACAAAAGCAGATTCTGAAAGACGATTAGGGCTGATTTCCCCGTCCCACTGGGTTGTGAGTTTTTCCTTGCCCTTATGTGGGCTCTTAACCGACGATGTCGTTGTGGCTTGTGCAGCCCTTTGAGACACTTGTGATTTAGGGCTATGTAAATAAACATTGATTGATTGATTGATTGATTGATTTGGATCAGGGGTCACCAACGCGGTGCCCACGGGCACCAGGTAGCCCGTAAGGACCAGATGAGTAGCCCGCTGGCCTGTTCTAAAAATAGCTCAAATAGCAGCACTTACCAGTGAGCTGCCTCTATTTTTTAAGTTTTATTTATTTACTAGCAAGCTGGTCTCGCTTTGCCCGACATTTTTAATTCTAAGAGAGACAAAACTCAAATAGAATTTGAAAATCCAAGAAAATATTCACTTGTTTAAATAAATTCATAATTTTTTGACTTTGCTTCTTATAACTTTCAGAAAGACAATTTTAGAGAAAAAATACAACCTTAAAAATGATTTTAGGATTTTTAAACAAATATACATTTTTACCTTTTAAATTCCTTCCTCTTCTTTCCTGACAATTTAAATCAATGTTGAAGTACATTTATTTTTTTTATTGCAAAGAATAATAATTACATTTTAATTTAATTCTTAATTTTAGCTTCTGTTTTGTCGACGAAGAATATTTGTGAAATATTTCTTCAAACTTATGATTAAAATAAATAAAAAATACTCTGGCAAATCTAGAAAATCTGTAGAATCAAATTTGAATCTTATTTCAAAGTCTTTTGAATTTCTTTTACAATTTTTGTTCTGGAAAATCTAGAAGAAATAATGATTTGTCTTTGTTAGAAATATAACTTGGTCCAAATTTGTTATATATTCTAACAAAGTGCAGATTGGATTTCAACCTATTTAAAACATGTCATCAAAATTCTAAAATTAATCTTAATCATGAAAAATGACTAATGATGTTTCATAAATTATTTTTTAATTTTTTTCAAAAAGATTCGAATTAGCTACTTTTTCTCTTCTTTTTTTCGGTTGAATTTTGAATTTTAAAGAGTCGAAATTGAAGATAAACTATTTCAAAATTGAATTGTCATTTTTTTCGTGTTTTCTCCTCTTTTAAACCGTTCAATTAAGTGTAAATATCATTCATTATTAATAATAACATAGAGTTAAAGGTAAATTGAGCAAATTGGCTATTTCTGGCAATTTATTTAAGTGTGTATCAAACTGGTAGACCTTCGCATTAATCACTACCCAAGAAGTAGCTCTTGGTTTCAAAAAGGTTGGTGACCCCTGATTTAGATGAACTGACGACTGGTGTAGCCCACCTTTCACCCGAATGCAGCTGAGATAGGCTCCAGTATCCCGGCGACCCAGAAAAGGACAAGCGGTAGCAAATGGATGGATGGATGAACCGGCTGACAGCAATGGGAGGTTTTATGGCGTGTATTCATCTGCAAAGTTTGCACACAAAAGTCAAAAAGTCCCTGATTAAGCAGATAATAAAAGGCATTAGCACAAAGCTATCAGCTGTCAGAATCAAAGCTGCTCTCCTTCTTCTTCTTAGTCCACCACTTTCTTAGTCTGGGGCCAGAAAAAAGTGTCTGTTTTCTATTTTTATCACACGAGAACATCTTTTTTCCGCCCGCCTCTCCAAGCCAGAGCCGCGGTCCAACATCCTGCTGCGTTACGAGATGACGCGCAGACAAAGGGATGCAGAAAAGGCAAAATGAGAGACGTTTGTTGGACTTGCACTGTGCACGCCATGTGGAGACACACCTGAGCCAGGTGAGCATGCTCGCAACACCTGTTGAGAGGAACCACAAGACCAGGAGATGAAAAACTGACAATCCTTTCTTTTGCCTGCGGAAAAGGAATGAGCATGCAAAAACAACAACAACAACAACAAGACAATGTCAGCCCCTCACAAGCCTCAATGAGAGCTTGGCTGAAACTGTCAAAGTGGGCACTCGGTCGGAGGAGATTTAGGCATGAGTCCAAGATGAAATGAAGCCTGACCTCAACACAGCAGCACAGAGCCGTGCTAGTTAATGAGCATGTACGTCTTTCCTGTGCCCTGCATATTGGAAGGGACTTATCAAATTGTGTGCATGAATGTGACAATTGCAGTCAAGTATTTAATCCAAGTGTAAGTTTTTTCTGTGTGTGTGTGTGTGTGTGTGTGTGTGTGTGTGTGTGTGTGTGTGTGTGTGTGTGTGTGTGTGTGTGTGTGTGTGTGTGTGTGTGTGTGTGTGTGTGTTCTTGTATGTCCACCCTTCTTGAGGCATCAACAAGGAAAAGTACCTTGCATCTAATAGGGAGCCAAATACTAGAGTCCGTGAACATTGCTCCAAAGTCAGGATTTTTTGTGGTTGATTTAATGTGCGTAGAAAAGTAAACATTGACAGGTGCAAAGGCAACGTTTTATGATAAAACAAGACGGCAGCTAAAGAAGGACTTCCCTATTCAAAAAGAAGAAATATAATTAATAAAAGCATTTTTTTTCTCACAATTTGTCGACTTTTTTCCTTATAAAATTGGGAACAATTTATCATATTCTTTCTGTTTCTGTAATATAAATGATTACTTTTCAATGTAAAATTATTACTTGTTTATGTAAAATTATTACTTTATTTGTCATATAATATTATGTCTTGTACCAGAATATTGCCAATTTTACTGTTCTTGTAAAATAATGACATTTTTTGGAGTAAAATAATGACTTTTGTCATAATTTTCCAAGTAAAATTCTGATTATTATTATAATATTATAAGTTGTCTTATACAATTATGACTTTTGTCAAGTAAAATTACGACTCTTCATAAAATTGACAATATTATATGCTTTTCTTGTAAAATAGTGATTGTTATTAAGTAAAATTCCAACTTTTATCATAATATTGCACAAATGTTCAGTTTTTCTTGTAAAATTTTGACTTGCATTGAGTAAAATTACAACTTTTATTATACTACTGCAAACATTCTAAATTTTTCTTGTGAAATTGTGACCTTTTTCTTGTGAAATTCAAACACATTTTTATTTTATTTATTTATTTATTTATTTATTTATTTATTTATTTATTTATTTATTTATTTATTTATTTATATATTATTAATGTTATAAATACACATCTTTATACATCTAGAAAGGGTGGTCCGAAAGAGGTAGCCCTTTTTCAGAGGTCTCAAGAATGTAACAAATACAAGAATGTATATGTGTGTGTGTGTGTGTGTGTGTGTTCTTGTATGTCCACCCTTCTTGAGGCATCAACAAGGAAAAGTACCTTGCATCTAATAGGGAGCCAAATACTAGAGTCCGTGAACATTGCTCCAAAGTCAGGATTGTTTGTGGTTGATTTAATGTGCGTAGAAAAGTAAACATTGACAGGTGCAAAGGCAGCAATATATGATCAAACAAGACGGCAGCTAAAGAAGGACTTCCCTATTCAAAAACAAGAAATATAAAAAAACTAACATTTAATAAAAGCAGTTTTTCTCTCACAATTTGTCGACTTTTTTTCCTTATAAAATTGGGAACATTTTCTCATGTTCTTTCTGTTTCTGTAATATAAATGATTACTTTTTTATGTAAAATTATTACTTTTTTATGTAAAAGTATTACTTAAAATTCTGTCCTGTACCAGAATATTGCCAATTTTACTGTTCTTGGTCAAAAAAATCACATTTTTTGGAGTAAAATTATGACTTTTGTCATAATTTTCCAAGTAAAATTCTGATTATTATTATAATATGGCCAAAATGTTAAAGTTGTCTTATACAATTGTGACTTTTGTCAAGTAAAATTACGACTCTTCATAAAATTGACAATATTTTAAGCTTTTCTTGTAAAATTGTGACTGTTATTGAGTACAATTCCAACTTTTATCATAATATTGCACAAATGTTCACTTTTTCTTGTAAAATTTTGACTTGCATTGAGTAAAATTACAACTTTTATTATAATACTGCAAACATTCTAAGTTTTTCTTGTGACATTTTGACCTTTTTCTTGTGAAATTCCAACTCATTTTTCACAATAAGCTTTTTTATATTTGCATAGTATGTATATATTATTAATGTTGTAAATACACATCTTTATATATCTAGAAAGGGTGGTCCGAAAGAGATGACCTTTTTCGGAGGTCTCAAAAATGTCACAAATAAAAAAATGTGTGTGTGTGTGTGTGTTTGTGTCTGTGTGTGTGTGTGTGTGTGTGTGTGTGTGTGTGTGTGTGTGTGTGTGTGTGTGTGTGTGTGTGTGTGTGTGTGTGTGTGTGTGTGTGTGTGTGTGTGTGTGTGTTCTTGTATGTCCACCCTTCTTGAGGCATCAACAAGGAAAAGTACCTTGCATCTAATAGGGAGCCAAATACTAGAGTCCGTGAACATTGCTCCAAAGTCAGGATTTTCTTGTGGTTGATTTAATGTGCGTAGAAAAGTAAACATTGACAGGTGCAAAGGCAGCAATATGTGATCAAACAAGACGGCAGCTAAAGAAGGACTTCCCTATTCAAAAAGAAGAAATTAAAAATAAAAAAAATTAATAAAAGCAGTTTTTTTCCCACAATTTGTCGACTTTTTTCCTTATAAAATTGGGAACAATTTCTCATTTTCTTTCTGTTTCTGTAATATCAATGATTACTTTTTAATGTAAAATTATTACTTTTTTATGTAAAATTATTACTTTATTTGTCATATAAAATTCTGTCTTGTACCAGAATATTGCCAATTTTACTGTTCTTGTAAAATAATGACATTTTTTGGAGTAAAATAATGACTTTTGTCATAATTTTCCAAGTAAAATTCTGATTATTATTATAATATTATAAGTTGTCTTATACAATTATGACTTTTGTCAAGTGAAATTACGACTCTTCATAACATTGACAAGATTATAAGCTTTTCTTGTAAAATTGTGATTGTTATTAAGTAAAATTCCAACTTTTATCATAATATTGCACTAATGTTCAGTTTTTCTTGTAAAATTTTGACTTGCATTGAGTAAAATTACAAGTTTTATTATAATACTGCAAACATTCTACATTTTTCTTGTGAAATTGTGACCTTTTTCTTGTGAAATTCAAACACATTTTTATTTTATTTATTTATTTATTTATTTATTTATTTATTTATTTATTTATTTAGTTATTTATATATTATTAATGCTATAAATACACATCTTTATACATCTAGAAAGGGTGGTCCGAAAGAGGTAGCCCTTTTTCGGAGGTCTCAAGAATGTAACAAATACAATAATGTGTGTGTGTGTGTGTGTGTGTGTGTGTGTGTGTGTGTGTGTGTGTGTGTGTGTTCTTGTATGTCCACTCTTCTTGAGACATCAACAAGGAAAAGTACCTTGCATATAATAGGGAGCCAAATACTAAACATTGACAGGTGCAAAGGCAGCAATATATGATCAAACAAGACGGCAGCTAAAGAAGGACTTCACTATTAAAAAACAAGAAATTAAAAAAAACCCACATTTAATGAAAGCAGTCTTTTTCTCACAATTTGTCGACTTTTTTCCTTATAAAATTGGGAACAATTTCTCATTTTCTTTCTGTTTCTGTAATATAAATGATTAATTTTTTATGTAAAATTATTACTTTTTTATGTAAAATTCTTACTTAAAATTCTGTCTTGTACCAGAATATTGCCAATTGTACTGTTCTTGTAAAAAAAGTAAAATTATGACATTTGTCATAATTTTCCAAGTAAAATCCTGATTATTATTATAATATGGCCAAAATGTTAAAGTTGTCTTATACAATTGTGACTTTTGTCAAGTAAAATTACGACTCTTCATAAAATTGACAATATTTTAAGCTTTTCTTGTAAAATTGCGACTGTTATTGAGTAAAATTCCAACTTTTATCATAATATTGCACAAATGTTCAGTTTTTCTTGTAAAATTTTGACTTGCATTGAGAAAAATTACAACTTTTATTATAATACTGCAAACATTCTAAGTTTTTCTTGTGACATTTTGACCTTTTTCTTGTGAAATTCCAACTCATTTTTCACAATAAGCTTTTTTATATGTGCATAGTATGTATATATTATTAATGTTGTAAATACACATCTTTATATATCTAGAAAGGCTGGTCCGAAAGAGGTAACCTTTTTCGGAGGTCTGAAAAATGTAACAAATACAAGAATGTGTGTGTGTGAGTTTGTGTGCGTGTGTGTGTGTTCTTGTATGTCCACTCGTCTTGAGACATCAACAAGGAAAAGTACCTTGCATCTAATAGGGAGCCAAATACTAGAGTCCGTGAACATTGCTCCAAAGTCTGGATTTTTTAGTTGATTTAATGTGCATACAAAAGTAAACATTGACAGGTGCAAAGGCAGCAATATATGATCAAACAAGACGGCAGCTAAAGAAGGACTTCCCTATTAATCCCCCTAAAAAAACGCCAGGTGAACAGCTGATTTTACGACTTCCGGTGCTGACGTAAGACAACCCATATGTGAGCATAGGATGAACTAATACACTACGCTACTAAGACTATAGTGGCCATTAACAGTTAGCTTCTACAGCTGGGTTGCCCAAAGTGCGGCACAGGGGCCATCTGTGGTCCCTGACTCCTTTGTCATCGGCCTTAAGCACATTACAAAAAACAAAATAACAGAGATCTCATTTGCACCCCCTGGTGGTGACATCCATCAAAATGAGGAGGGGTTTTTCAAATTGACTGTGCGTCGCTTTTAAAAGTGCTCCCCCTCTGGTCAACATATGAAATAACAAGTGTGTGTAAACATTTGAAATGCTCCCCCTCTGGCCAACATATGTAATAACAAGTGTGTGTAAGACATTGAAATGCGCCCCCTTTGGCCAAAATGTATTTAAAAATAAAAAATAAATAATTAAATAAATAAATTATTTATTTATTTAAAAAAAAAAGATATATATGTATATAGAGACATACTGTATGTAATAACTTGAAGTAAATAAAAAAAACACAAAATTAAAAAAACTAAACATTTATTAAAAGCAGTTTTTTTCTCACAATTGGTCGACTTTTTTCCTTATAAAATTGGTAACAAGTTATCATATTATTTCTGTAATATTGCAATATTTTCCCATAAAATTCTTACTTTTTTATGTGAAATTATTACTTTTTTTTGTAAAATTCTTACTTTGTAACGCACAATGGTGACATTTATCATGTAAAATTCTGACTTGTAGATTTCACAATATTGCCAATTTTACTGTTCTTGTAAAATAGTGACATTTTTTTGGAGTAAAACGATGACTTTTGTCATCATTTTGCCAAGTCAAATTCCGGTTATTATTATAACACGGCCGAAATTTTAAAGTTTCCTTATAAAATTGTGACTTTTGTCGAGTAAAATTACGACTCTTTTCATAAAATTGCCAAGATTTTTAAGCTTTTCTTGTAAAATTGCGACTGTTATTGAATACAATTCCAACTTTTATCATACTATTGCACAAATGTTCAGTTTTTCTTGTAAAAGTTGGACTTGCATTGAGTAAAATTACAACTTTTATTATAATACTGAAAAAATTCTAAGTTTTTCTTATGACATTGTGACCTTTTTCTTGTGAAATTCCAACTCATTTTTCACAATGAGCTTTTTTATATTTGCATAGCATGTATATATTATTAATGTATGTGTCAATACACATCTTTATATATCTAGAAAGGCTGGTTCTAAAGAGGTATGCATTATTCGCAGGTCTCAAGAAGGTAACAGATGCAAGAGTGTGTGTGTGTGTGTGTGTGTGTGTGTGTGTGTGTGTGTGTGTGTGTGTGTGTGTGTGTGTGTGTGTGTGTGTGTGTGTGTGTGTGTGTGTGTGTGTGTTTCTCACCACACATCCCTCCCACAGATCCCGCAGCCTGAGCTCTGTGGTCCAGATTTTCTCTGCAGCCCCTCAGCTGCCCCTATCTGCCATCTGAACGTAATCCTCTTGGCCTCCTTTGACATGCATCTTGCTAATGAACGTCAATATTTTGGTCAGAGAGAAAAGCGCTCGGCTTACGAGCACAAGAGCGGACTAGACTGTGTGCTTAGCGTATGCATACTATATTAGATGCAAGTCATGATGGTAAAAGCGTGGTTTAGAATGAAATGAAATTCTTAATATTATATGACAATTTAGTAGTTAATAGCAGAGTGATGTCTTGAATCGAATGTCTATAAGTATTATACTTGTTATCTTCAAATGTTGATTGTAAGTCACAGTCATTTATTTGTATTACATGTGGCTAATGGCTAAGATCCACTGTAGTACTGGAGATCTCCAGCAGGGGGTGCATGGTGCTTCGAGCTATACTAGCTACACTCGACTTCCTCCAATTGCAGGGGTGCCCAAAGCACGACCTCGGGGCCATTTGTGTACCGCAGCTATTTTGCTAAAGGCCCGCGGCACAAATTAAAAATACCACTGCAAAAACTAAACCATAAAAAGTGGAATAAAAGAGCAAATCGGGGCAATGCACCAAGAAAATGGTGCAATATTGACACTAGCAACACAAAGCGGCCGTTTTTTTTATTTTAAAACAGAACGGATGGCTTTCCATTGAGATGTTTTCACTCTGTTTTAACGCTTAATAGCATAAATATATCATGTGTACCTGTTGCAAAAATACATATGCTGCATCTTTTCAAGGAACAATATTACTGCACAATGATTATGTATTTAGTAGTTTAGAGAATGTAGTGTATTGGTGGACAGATGCACAGAATTAAAGAGAGAAGTCATCGTGTCACACCCCGCCTCGGGTGAAGGTAATGTAACCTTTGTAAACCGGACTTTCAAACCAAGGATGGCAAAGCACGCAGTTGTAAATCAATCAATCAGTGTTTACTTATATAGCCCTAAATCACAAATGTCTCAAAGGGCTGCACAAGCCACAACGACATCCTCGGCTCAGATCCCACATCAGGGCAAGGAAAAACTCAACCCAATGGGACAATGAGAAACCTTGGAGGGGGCCGCAGATGTGGGGACCCACCCCCCAAATTCCAATCGAGCTAATATTTACAAAAAAATAACAACGTTTACAAGTTGTCTTTGCAGTCTATTCACTTGAGTATAAGTTGGAAAGGATTTGCAAATCATTGTATTCTGTTTTTACTTACCATTTACACAACGTGACAACTTCCCTGCTTGTGGGTTTTGTATAATGCATTGGTTTCAAAAGGAGACGGCTGCGAGTAACGCCTCAAGGGACCAAAAAGTCTAGAAATGTGAAGAAAATACATCTTTGACCTGCCATACATATCTTGACATGGCAACGTGTACTCTTGTTCCTTTCCAGGAGCAACAAGCACATCTTCTCTCGGCAATGGGCAGACATGTACTGACAAAAAGTGTGTAAGTGTCAAGAGTCTGTTCTAAGTTCACCCTCGACAATGGTAAGGCCCTCTTTTCCTAACCACCAACATTTTAACTCTTTCCATATTGAAGAATAAACATTGTTTACAAACTCCGTGCGGGAAAATTATACCAACAAAGGAGCCAGCCTGCGTTTGTCAGTGTTGGAGTTTTTCGTGTGGTTTTTCCTGAGTCATGTGACTCAAAGACAAGCATACAAGTTACAATGAGCTGCAAACTGTGCAAGTCATGTTTATGATTGGCAGTATCTGTGCATACAGCTCAGAGGGAAGTCACAATAAAAGTCCACGTTTACTCTCTTGCTGAGCTGCTTTCAACATGAATCCTACAAACACACTGCTGTTACCTTATTAATGTGAGGCAAGAGGACTTTGGGCTCAAAACAAGACGCAAAATGATCTAACCTGCGATAAAATGCATTCATCTAAACTTTGACAAATGTTTTCGCAATGTCCGAGTCCATGGTTCTCGCCCGGGAAAGGGTGGAGTGCCATCTCCAAGTTGGGGAGGAGATCTTTCCCCAAATGGAGGAGTTCAAGTACCTCGGAGTCTTGCTCACGAGTGGGGGAAGAGTGGATTGTGAGATCGACAGGCGGATCGGTGCGGCGTTTTCAGTAATGCGGACGCTGTATCGATCCGTTGTGGTGAAGAAGGAGCTGAGCCGGAAGGCAAAGCTCTCAATTTACCGGTCGATCTACGTTCCCATCCTCACCTATGGTCATGAGCTTTGGGTTATGACCGAAAGGACAAGATCACGGGTACAAGCGGCCCGAATGAGTTTCCTCCGCCAGGTGGCGGGGTTCTCCCTTAGAGATAGGGTGAGAAGCTCATCGGGGAGGAACTCGGAGTAAAGCCGCTGCTCCTCCACATGGAGAGGAGCCAGATGAGGTGGTTCGGGCATCTCCTCAGGATGCCACCCAAACGCCTCCCTAGGGAGGTGTTTGGGGCACGTCCGACTGGCAGGAGGCCAAGGGGAAGACCCAGGACACGTTGGGAAGACTATGTCTCCCGGCTGGCCTGGGAACGCCTCGGCATCTATCAGGGAGGAGCTGGACGAAGTGACTGGGGAGAGGGAAGTCTGGGCTTCTCTGCTTAGGCTGCTGCCTCAGAGACCCGACCTCGGATAAGCGGAAGAAAATGAATGGCTGGATGGATGGTTTTCGCAATGCACCTTTAAATTCGAATTGAACACATGAATCACGTCCAAACAGGGGTGCAAATTGGAAAACAATATTTTGGGGAAGTAAATGAGCTAAACAGTGTAATGCACAGTAGGCCCTAAAGTACTTGTTCTGTGTTGGCTTTGCTTTTTCTTTGGAGTCTGTGGGACTTTGTGTGTGATGCCGCTACGGACAAGGGTACCAGTTATGGCACGGGAAAAGACTGGTCCTTCATCTTTTCTACTTTCTCTGGGAACGCTGATTCCTCACACCTGTCCCGTAACACAATTCGGAGGGTTTACCAGCCAGTGCAGCATCATTGTTCCTTTGTTTGTGTTTCATGCCGAATGCCTTAGCTTTCAGACCGGGGTGTCAGGTCGTGCTGGTGACGAACACCGAGATGCGGAGATGGCAGATGGAGAAAAACATGACTTTGATGTCCAAAGGAATCAGGCAGGAAAACAGAAATCAGGAAAACAGGAACCATGTAGCAGGCAAACAGGATACAGGAGTTAGCTTCTAGACCAGGGTGTCAAGTCGTGCTGGTGATGGACACCGAGATGGCAGGCGTGATGGAGGAAAACATGACTTTAATGTCCAAAGGAATCAGGCAGGAAAAAACAGGAATCAGGAAAACAGGAAACAGCAAACAGGAACCAGGAAGCAGGCAAACAGGATACAGGAGTTAGCTTCTAGACCAGGGTGTCAAGTCGTGCTGGTGACGGACACCGAGATGGCAGGCGTGATGGAGGAAAACATGACTTTAATGTCCAAAGGAATCAGGCAGGAAAAAACAGGAATCAGGAAAACAGGAAACAGCAAACAGGAACCAGGAAGCAGGCAAACAGGATACAGGAGAACTCAAGACAGGAAACAGCTAACATCTAACAATACTCAAGCAGTGGCTTGAGGACGAGGCAGGCATAAATACTAGCCGGCTGATTGACACCAGGTGTGGCCTGGCTGCCAATCAGCCGCAGGTGAGGGGAAACAGTGCTCAGACAAAGCGGTCACGAAAGGCACCAACACAACAGGAAGAGTCACCAATATAAAAGTGCAGGGCAGGAACTAACCCAAAACACCGCGGAACACCAAAAAAAGGGCACGGCTTGGCGTAAACAGCCGTGACACAGGAGTGGCCATTATGTGGATGGCGAGCTAGCGGTGGATGGTGGAGGGTGTCAGAATAATTATATCGAAGTTATCACAAAACTTTTGTGTTTCAATGAGTTCCCGACGAGCAGACAAAAGCTGTCTTTTATCTTACCAATCAAAAGGCTTGTAAAACTCCACTCTGTACGATGGGAAGCGACATGAAAGTGCGAGTTTCTTTGATGTATTGTAATCCACAGGAAGATTTTGTCTTGACCCCAGATCTACAAAGTGGAGAGGAAGCAGGACCTGACCCCCAACCCCCCCCCCCCCCTCCAGGCACATTTTCTTTGAACTGTTTTGTAAACAAAGGCGACGGCTGTTTACGACCCCCTTCCTTTAGAAACAGATGTTGCCATGTAATCAGGGAAAGTCCAAATAAAAGAGTATTTGGCGTACAATCTTTCGTCAGAGCGTGGTGGGACACTGTGCAAGGGTACAGGTCTACGCGTTTCTCCTCAGTGAGCCAAATTTAATTATGTCTCTGTTTAATTCCTTGCTTCTTTGTCTGTTTCGTAGATGCCATCAGTGTTTGAACCTGACAGAGGGTGTGTCAGTCCATCGAGAGCCAGGCATTAAATAATTAGACCTACAAATGAGCAATCGACAATCTTCACCAAGACGTCACTTTCGTCACTTGATTGACATTCACGGCACCCGAGGGTCTTGTGAGATGACGCTGGCTGCTGCCAGATCAGTATTAAGAAAAAACGGCCGACAGGAAGGCGATAAATACTTTTCATTTCAACAAACTCTGCCGTCAAAACTCTAAAGACCGGCTGCACAGTTCTAATGTTGCATCGACCAGCTCTTCCTCCCAGGGAATCTAAGTTACTGGTCAATCCCATCTTTCGATGACATATATGCTGAGTAAGAAGGACCATCAAGACAGAATAGGAATATTATCAACTTTTACTGAAATTTCAGGAGATCAGCCCACACCAATACATTCATATCGGCTACTTTAGTGGATCTGAAATTCAAACGGAAAAAAACTACTACTAGCTGTAAGTACTAGCTGCTCCAAACATGGCTATGAGTACAAATAACTTTTAAACATACATGCATTCTCCACACTGTCTTCACAATAAAAGCCCTGCTTCATCCCTGCTGGCGCTAACAAAATAAGAGTCTCAGAAAGCTAGCAAGCTACAGAGTTTGCCGCCAAAGTATTTCTTGTAAAGTGTATAAAAAGGAGTACGGAAGCTGGACAAATAAGATGGCAAAAAGCAAGCACTTTCATGTGGTATTGGACAGAAAGGAGGACTTGTTTTCTCCTCCATTTGGAAAATGTGGACTTTATCATCACTACTGTCTGATTCCTATCAATGCAAGTCATCACAATCAACTTATATTCTTGTCTTCATGAAAGAAAGGGATATTAAACATGCTTGTATTATCATTAAACACATTTAACTTGTTAACAAAAACCTCTCTTTCATAAATACATGAAATTAAATGATATATGTGACCCGTGCTGGCAAAATGAGTCGGAATACGCACAGGCTAATTTTGAGCTACAGGCTAATAAGTGAAAAAAATGTATCTTGGTTGAAATTGAGATTTTCACAAAAATGAGTCCATAAAGCCACAATCTAGCGATCCCAATCATCGAAATAGCAAGAAAACATCTTAAATCACCTTTATTTGAAGGTTTTGTACGAGGTATGACTTCAGAAATTAGTCCTTTGTGTTAAAATTCCTTGAGAAAATCAAATGTTTTCAACGCTCACTCGCTGCAATAAGGGGGAATCCCCCTAGCCATATTTGCTATCATTGTGACGCCAAGTTGACCTACTTTCTAAAAATGAGCATGGAATTCCCGATGACGCCATTCTGAACCAATAGAATTCGAGTTTTTAAACCTGTCCCGACGAAAACAAATCCGGCTTGTTGCTAAGCGGTCGCTGGGAGGCGTACCCTCATTGGTTGCGGTGCATTGTGGTATCATGGCAGCGCCCTGATGAAAAACAACACAGTAATTCGAGCGGAATATTTGGTGAAAAAAGGTGATTTTCGAACATTTAATTATTATTTTTGTGGATAAGTTAGACTGTTTTACATTCCGTAATGGATTTAGAAGGTGGAGAGGGTACACAGGCGGTTGCAAGTGCGCTAAATTCACTGCAGTCGGCGAATCTTCTCAGTGCTGCTGGTCAGGAATATTACGGACAGCTGATTGATGATTATTTTGGTGGTCAGGACCCTGTAAGTAGCGATAATGACTCAGAAATTGATGAAAGTGACTCTGAGAGGAGGCTTCTCCTCTCCTAGACAATCTCAACGATTACGACGACGTTTTGCATATCCTTTAGACATGGGATTTGACTTTAATCGTACCAATTTTGGTGTTGCTATAAGGACTTTTAAGGTATGCCATGGAGTTTTGTTTTGGAACATTCTGTTCTGGAACAGTAAACTTTAAGCTGTTTTTTCTCAAAACGGACCCTCAAACTTGGTCGACTTCAATCGGATGTAACTCGGTCATTTTCTGTCCGATTCCAACAAACCATATATCATTTTGAAGGTCTTTAGATGGAGAATGTGTAAATAACAATAACTCCCTTTTTAAAATGTCCTCATTGTGACTCATTTTGCCAGCACAGGTCACATATATGAATGAGGTAGATCCCCTCCACTTGGCACATTGAAAAGTAGCTCTGCAGAAAAGGTGTGGGCACACCTGGCCGAGGCGGTCATTACACTGACTTGCATTGAGTACTTACCATTAGGGATGATGTTTGATAAGGAATTATCGAGTTCGAGCCTATTATCGAATCCTCTTATCGAACCGATTCCTTATCGATTCTCTTATGGAGTCCAGATAGGTTGTTGTATATGGAAAAAAAAACACAATATTTGGTTTAACAAAAGCTCACTTTTATTATATAATAAAAAAATAAAATCTAATAAATAAATAAATATTGACTGTTACCCACCTAAATAAATAAATAAATAAATAAATAAATATTGACTGTTGTTACCCAAAGTATATTAAGTGGGATTTTTCAGAGAAACAAATATATACAGTAACACAAAAACAAGCTGTCTCTGTGATCACTATAGGTGTATAAATAATAATATAGTGTTAAATAAAATCAGTCCCTTGGGCACAAAACTGAAAATAATACAGCGCTCCAAAAAGTGCACTTCTGCTGCTATTGGAACATAACTGTTTGTTATGATGCTTTGACATTTTTGCACTTTATTTCTTTATTGAAAGAAAATTCTATGAAGAGAAAAGTTCTTTGCAAATGTGGTTACAATGCTAAAAAAATGAAAAGTTAAAGCTAAAAAAAGAAATACACTTTATTGAGTTAACATTATTTCTTTATAGGACGAAAAATGTTATGAGCGAGAGAATATAACAACTACACTACCCAGCATGCAACGGGAGTTACGAGCATGCGCGGTAGCCCCGAAAAGTGTTGCATGTTGCCACGCTGTGAAAGTTAACGTCAAGAACTCAGCCAACACGCCTCGTCTGCATTATTTATAATTAGACAGACAACACATCTACAGTGTGATTTTGTTTTGTTTACAAGGAAAGAAAAACAAAAGTTAAAAAAGGGAGATATGTTGTATATATATGTATGTGCTGCAGTGTTGTATATATATGTATGTGCTGCAGTGTTGTATATATATGTATGTGCTGCAGTGTTGTATATATATGTATGTGCTGCGGTGTTGTATATATATGTATGTGCTGCAGTGTTGTATATATATGTATGTGCTGCAGTGTTGTATATATATGTATGTGCTGCAGTGTTGTATATATATGTATGTGCTGCAGTGTTGTATATATGTATATGTGCTGCAGTGTTGTATATATATGTATGTGCTGCGGTGTTGTATATATATGTATGTGCTGCAGTGTTGTATATATATGTATGTGCTGCAGTGTTGTATATATATGTATGTGCTGCAGTGTTGTATATATATGTATGTGCTGCAGTGTTGTATATATATGTATGTGCTGCAGTGTTGTATATATATGTATGTGCTGCAGTGTTGTGTATATATATATATATGTATGTGCTGCAGTGTTGTGTATATATATATATATGTATGTGCTGCAGTGTTGTGTATATATATATGTATGTGCTGCAGTGTTGTATATATATGTATGTGCTGCAGTGTTGTATATATATATGTATGTGCTGCAGTGTTGTATATATATGTATGTGCTGCAGTGTTGTATATATATGTATGTGCTGCAGTGTTGTATATATATGTATGTGCTGCGGTTGTTTTAAGAAGGTTGCGACAGCTGCCGTAAAGGAGGTGCGTTGCTAGCCTGGTTGCTATGTTTCAGGTTGGTGGTAAAAGTGTCCGTCATGTGTTTGTAGTCTGCTCAAATCTCTCAGTAAATTTATTCGATGGACGATAGCTTTTGTTTTGAACTTTATTACACCTTGGAGCGCTTTTTCCCGTCCATTGTTTTCCTGCTTTCGCTATCTGCGCCTAATGACTGAGCTACATGACGCCATTTCTTGTGATGCCCCACGGAGCATTTCTGGTCGGGACGGGATTCCACTCTTTTTCTTTACTATAGTGGTCTCGATAACGGGTACCGGTTCTCAAAAAGGGATTCGAGTCCGAGGACTCGGTTCTTTTCTTATCAAACAACCGGGAAAACCGGTTTCGAGTATCATCCCTACTTACCATTTAACCATACTCCAGAACAGTAAAGGCTAGAATGTGGATTTAATACTGAAATTGGGCTCATTAAGTGCTTGAGTGACTAATGTTGCTCCGTGTGGTTTTGTAATGGTTTTCTAAACCTATTAGAGTCAGATCTTAATAACAGATGGACCGAGATGGCTAAGAAAAGATGTACAAATGAGATTGAACAGGAATATGAAAAGGACCAACAAATGGGTTAGCCATGTGTGTGTATATCACATGCCACTCTCTGCAAGCTTTCAATCAAGACATAATTCTCCAGCCCGGCTTTTGTGACCACATTTTATTGCCTACAGGCCTGCGAGCATGGCTTTTTTTATTTTATTTGGCAGGATCTTAAAGCCGAGCAGCAACAAGTTGGAATTTTTTTTTTTTCGTACCCGGCTGCGGTTTCCAACTGCAAAAGTTTTCTTTCGACTCCCCCCGGCCGCAGCGTGGGAGGAGACGGGAGGCAAAGCGGGGCGAGTGGACGCGAAGGTTGGGGAGAGGAGAAACCAAACGGAGCATCACGGAGGTCGACGGGGGGAATAAAAGATGAAGAGGGTACTTTAATCTGGACACAAGGGGGCTTAAACCAGGTTCGGAATGTGAACATAATAACTTTCAAAGAAAATGTGTAACAATTGCTTTTTGTATTTTTACCTTTGCTGTGATTTATTGGTTGGTGGGTTTCCTGGGTTAAGCAGCTCATCCTTTAGTCCGCCCAGTGACTTTAATCACGCTGCACAAGAGAGGGCTTAGTGCAATAAAGTGTTGAAAATGAAGTCAAGAGATGAATCAGACTGTCTGTTCCCGTATCAAACGAGCCACGATAACTCGCCATGTTTATCTCTATCAATCAATCAATCAATCAATGTTTATTTATATAGCCCTAAATCGCAAGTGTCTCAAAGGGCTGTACAAGCCACAACGACATCCTCGGTACAGAGCCCACATACGGGCAAGGAAAACTCACCCCAGTGGGACGTCAATGTGATTGACTATGAGAAACCTTGGAGAGGACCGCATATGTGGGTAACCCCCCACCCCCTCTAGGGAAGACCGAAAGCAATGGATGTCGAGTGGGTCTGACATAATATTGTGAAAGTCCAACACATCAGCGAAAGTCCAGTCCATGGTGGGGCCAGCAGGAACCATCCCGAGCGGAGACGGGTCAGCAGCGTAGAGATGTCCCCATCCGATGAACAGGCTAGCGGTCCACCCCGGAGCAGAGTAGAAAAGAAACGGCAGATCAACTGGTCTAAAAAGGGAGTCTATTTAAAGGCTAGAGTATACAAATGAGTTTTAAGATGGGACTTAAATGCTTCTACTGAGGTAGCATCTCTAACTGTTACCGGGAGGGCATTCCAGAGTACTGGAGCCCCAATAGAAAACGCTCTATAGCCTGCAGACTTTTTTTGGGCTCTGGGAATCACTAATAAGCCGGAGTTCTTTGAACGCAGATTTCTTGCCGGGACATATGGTACAATACAATCGTCAAGATAGGCAGGAGCTTGACCGTGTAGTATTTTATACGTAAGTAGTAAAACCTTAAAGTCGCATCTTAGGTGCACAGGAAGCCAGTGCAAGTGAGCCAGTATAGGCGTAATATGATCAAACGTCTCGTCTCGATTACTGTAACGTATTATTTTCGGGTCTCCCTATGTCTAGCATTAAAAGATTACAGTTGGTACAAAATGCGGCTGCTAGACTTTTGACAAAAACAAGAAAGTTTGATCATATTACGCCTATACTGGCTCACTTGCACTGGCTTCCTGTGCACTTAAGATGCGACTTTAAGGTTTTACTACTTACGTATAAAATACTACACGGTTTAGCTCCAGCCTATCTCGCCAATTGTATTGTACCATATGTCCCGACAAGAAATCTGTGTTCAAAGAACTCCGGCTTATTAGTGATTCCCAGAGCCAAAAAAAAGTCTGCGGGCTATAGAGCGTTTTCTATTCGGGCTCCAGTACTCTGGAATGCCCTCCCGGTAACAGTTAGAGATGCTACCTCAGTAGAAGCATTTAAGTCCCATCTTAAAACTCATTTGTATAATCTAGCCTTTAAATAGACCCCCCTTTTTTTAGACCAGTTGATCTGCCGTTTCTTTTCTTCTCTCCTCTTCTCCCCTGTCCCTTGCGAGGGGGAGTTGCATAGGTCCGGTGGCCATGGATGAAGTGCTGGCTGTCCTGAGTCGGGACCCCGGGTGGACCACTAGCCCGTGCATCGGTTGGGGACATCTCTGCGCTGCTGACCCGTCTCCGCTCGGGATGGTTTCCTGTTGGCCCCGCTGTGGACTGGACTCCCGCTGATGTGTTGGATCCACTGTGGACTGGACTTTCACAATGTTATGTCAGACCCACTCGACATCCATTGCTTTCGGTCTCCCCTAGAGGGGGGGGGGGTTACCCACATATGCGGTCCTCTCCAAGGTTTCTCATAGTCATTCACCGACGTCCCACTGGGGTGAGTTTTTCCTTGCCCGTATGTGGGCTCTGTACCGAGGATGTCGTTGTGGCTTGTACAGCCCTTTGAGACACTTGTGATTTAGGGCTATATAAATAAACATTGATTGATTGATTGATTGAACTTTCTTGTTTTCGTCAAAAGTCTAGCAGCCGCATTTTGTACCATCTGTAATCTTTTAATGCTAGACATAGGGAGGCCCGAAAACAAAACGTTACAGTAACCTCTATATGAATGAGGTAGATCCCCTCCAATAAGTGATGCTGCGACTAAAACTTACATGGTAATTTATTTATTGTTTGTTTGTTTTTAATGATGGTGAATCATACCAAGGGGACATGACGCTTTCCTTGACTCGATCGCACTTCTTAGTCACACTAACACAACATTCTCAGCTGAGTGACTGAATTAATTGGAGTGGAGAGGAGTGGACTTGAAAAAGAGTGTTTGTTGTCTGTTGGTGTTTTATTATTTTGATGCAAACCCCACAATAACATTTCAAAAATCTTAAAGGACTCAAAGCGTCCACTTGACTGACATTTCACTAAAAAGTTCCAGAAAAGCTCCAGAAAATAAATCCGGCAGTCATTTCCCATAACATCAATTAGTTTTTGAGCAATGGGTAAATAAATACCGTATTTTACGGACTATAAAACGCACTTAAAATCCTTTTTTCCCCCTCAAAACTTGACAGTGCGCCTTATAACCCGGTGCACCTAATATACAGAATCATTCTGGTTGTGCTTACCGACCTCGGAGCTATTTTATTTGGTACATGGTGAAATGATAAGTGTGACCGGTAGATGGCAGTCACACATAAGAGATGCGTGTAGACTGCAACGTGACTCAAGTAAACAACACCAACATTTTATATGTTCCATTGAAAATATAGAACACTACACACGGCGCTCAAAAATCTGTCAAAATGTTTTAGAAGGACTTTGGTAAGCTATGAAGCCACACCGCTTGAAGGATTGTACTGTGCTTCAACATAGGAGTATTATTATGGTGTGTGTATAAGGTAAGACATATCATCTGGCGTTTTGTTTCGCAATATTACGCAAAAGCAATTTTTCTTACCTTCCGGTACTTGCTGATCCGTATTTGGGATCTGCATAAGTCCTGAAAAATGTATAGTCCGTGCCTTCTTCTTTTTCTCTATCTTCTTGTTATGTGACATTCATCCTCCACTGTTGCCATTTCTAATATAAAGTAGTGTAAAGTTCTTACTTATATCTGTCAGTAAACTCGCCAAGAAAGCGCTAAAACATACCGGTGTAGTGAGTTTACATTATTCACCCAAGGAACTTTAGTTACTAGAGAGTTCCGGTCGGACGGTTTTTCACGGGACACATTTACAGTCTTGTTGTTGTTTCTAGCTGCTCCGTTATTGATTGAAGTAAAGTCTGAATGTCATTAAAACAGTTAGCGCCATCTTTTGACAACTTCTTCCACTCCCGTCCTTGCACGCTACACCGCTACAACAAAGATGACGGGGAGAAGACGCTGTCCAAGTGGAGGCACGTAAATAAGACCGCCCAAAAAAGCGACTGTCAGAAAGTGACTTGAAGATGATGTGTAAAACAACATCTATGCAACATTTTGAGCAAAGAACCACCATTACATGTTATGTAGACCACAGGGAAGTCTTTTACATTTAGAAAAAAAATAATAATACAATGACTCCTTTAATGCGCCTTATAATCCGGTGCGCCTTAGAAATGAAAAAAGATCTAAAATGGACCATTCATCGGCGGTGCGCCCTATAGTCCGGAAAACACGGTAAATATACCTGAAATGCTGCCTTTACTGGGACTGCACGGTGGCACAGGGGTTAGTGCATGTGCCTCACAATACGAAGGTCCTGAGTAGTCCTGGGTTCAATCCCGGGCTCGGGATCTTTCTGTGTGGAGTTTGCATGTTCTGCCTGTGACTGCGTGGGTTCCCTCCGGGTTCTCCGGCTTCCTCCCACCCCCAAAGACATGCACCTGGGGATAGGCCCCTCCCACCTCCAAAGACATGCACCTGGGGATAGGTCCCTCCCACCTCCAAAGACATGCACCTGGGTATAGGCCCCTCCCACCTCCAAAGACATGCACCTGGGGATAGGCCCCTCCCACCTCCCACCTCCAAAGACATGCACCTGGGGATAGGCCCCTCCCACCACCAAAGACATGCACCTGGGGATAGGTTGATTGGCAACACTAAATTGGCCCTAGTGTGTGAATGTGAGTGCCCTGTGATGAGGTGGCGACTTGTCCAGGGTGTACCCCACCTTCCGCCTAAATGCAGCTAGGATAGGCTCCAGCACCCCCCGCCACCCCAAAAGGGACAAGCGGTAGAAAATGGATGGATGGATGGATGTGAATGTGAGTGTGAATGTTGTCTGTCTATCTGTGTTGGCCCTGTGATGAGGTGGCGACTTGTCCAAGGTGTGCCCCGCCTTCCGCCCGAATGCAGCTGAGATAGGCTCCAGCAGCCCCCGCGACCCCAAAAGGGACAAGCGGCAGAAAATGGATGGATGGATGGATGCTGCCTTCTCTTGGTGTAGCGTCAACTACAGAACTGGAGCCCATTTCCCCGTATAGACAATGTGGGTTAAGGCATGTAAAACTGTTATTTTGATCACATAATGGCATGTTTTTGTCACCTAGCTCCATGATTACTTCAAAGTCCATATGTATGCAGGCTGGGCATATTCTATTACTCTAAAATTAATCTGCCATGAATAATTGCGGACTGTTCATGTCTTTGCTTGGGCTTGAACTTGCAAAATCAGCAAAGGATGAAATCGTTATTCCCCCCCCAAGGTACTGTCAGGGACTTGACAGAGGAAGGACACAAAGGCAGACTAGACGCATGGGAGTTTATTGCTGTGCAGGAGTCGGTACGCACAGGACAGTCCTACACAGCAAAGGTATCCAAAAAGTGGCGGTCAGAAGACAAGATCCAAAAACGGGCAGAGGTTGACAATGAAACTGGTCAGGGAGGGAGAATGCTGAGACGTGACATGAAGTACAAACCAACTGGCACAAGACAGAAGGGCGAGACAATATTTATGGGGCTTGTGACGACCCCAGATAGGAAACACCTGGGCGGACACAGACAGACAATGATTAGGAACACCTGGGCGGACACAGACCGGCAGAGGGTAGTCCCAGAGGAGGGCGAAACCGCCAGGCCAGAAAGATGGCAGACATGACAGAACCCCACTTTTCAACAGCTGGCACTTCAATCAATCAAACTTCATTCATAAAGCAAGAAATGCAACACAAAGTGCTTTACAAAGTTAAAAAAAATACCCCGATGACGACACACACACATATGCAACTGTATGAACAAATGAATGCATGGCTGAGTACAGAGGAGCCATGTGAGTAAACACTATCACAGGAGCCATCTGCACCAGGAGGTCCTGAGACTACGGCCACCAGGACCATGACTCAGAGCGCCCCCACAAGCACGGTCCATAACCCCTGAGGCAGATGGCTCCCTCTGAGGAACGTTGGGAAGTAAAAAATAATACAACTTGTAAAATAGTACGAACCATGAGTAGGGACGAAGCATAAAATACAAGTAAGACATGTGAAGATTAATAGAAGAAGAAAAAAAATACAGTAAATAAATAATAATCAATCAATCAAAGTTTATTTATATAGCCCTAAATCACGAGTGTCTCAAAGGGCTGCACAAGCCAAAACGACATCCTCGGCTCAGATCCCACATCAGGGCAAGGAAAAACTCAACCCACTGGGATGACAATGAGAAACCTTGGAGGGGACCGCAGATGTTTGTGCCTTGGTTGTGCTTACCGACCTCAAAGCTATTTTATTTGGTACATGGTGAAATGATAAGTGTGACCGGTAGATGGCAGTCACACATAAGAGATATGTGTGGACTGCAATATGACTCAAGTACACAACACTAAAAAATTGTATATGTTCCATTGAGAATATAGAACATTACACACAGTGCTTAAAAATCTATCAAAATGTTTTAGTAGGACTTTGGTAAGCTATGAAGCCACACCGCTTGATGGATTGTACTGTGATTGATTGATTGATTGAGACTTTTATTAGTAGGTTGCACAGTGAAGTACATATTCCGTACAATTGACCACTAAATGTTAACACCCCAATAAGTTTTTCAACTTGTTTAAGTCGGGGTCCACTTAAATTGATTCATGATACAGATATATACTATCATATATACTATCATCATAATACAGTCATCACACAAGATAATCACATTGAATTATTTACATTATTTACAATCAGGGGTGTGGAGGGGGGGTGGGGGGGGTATGGACATCAAGTAGTGGACATAGAGAGAGAGAGAGAGAGAGAGAGAGAGAGAGAGAGAGAGAGAGAGAGAGAGAGAGAGAGAGAGAGAGAGATCAGAAGGCATAAGAAAAAGAAAAAGTATCTGCATTTGATTGTTTACATTTGATTATTAGCAATCCGGGGAGGGTGTTAGTTTAGGGTTGTAGCTGCCTGGAGGTGAACTTTTATGTATGTGCTTCAACATAAGAGTATTATTATGGTGTGTGCATAAGGTAAGACATATTATCTGGCGTTTTGTTTTGCAATATTATGCAAAAGAAACTTTCCTTACCTTCTGGTACCTGCTGATTTGTATTTAAGATCTGCATAAGTCCTGGAAATGTGTGCGCGTCCGCCTTTGTAGTCCGTGGGGACGCCGTAGTCATAAGTGTGGAAGTCTCTGAGTGTGGGAGGGTTCTCCTGGTGCCGACAGATCTTTCGAGAGCCCGGTATACAGGTTGGAGCAAGTCTTTTTTTTTTCTCATACACAAGTACGGTGTGCTTTCCAGCAATATATATTTAAGACTTTTCAGTCCGGCGTGTCTCTGTTCGTGCTTTCTCTCTCTGTCTCTAACTCCAACCACGTGTCTCGGGCCGGCTGCTGCTAATACGGGCGACAGGTGATTAGATAACCAGCCCCAGCTGGGCAATCCACTCACCTGCCGCTGGCTTCCTTACACGCCCCCCTCCACAATAAGCTTCTTCCTTTCCTCTATCTTCTTGTTATGTGACATTCATCCTCCACTGTTGCCATTTCTAATATAAAGTAGTGTAAAGTTCTTACTTATATCTGTCAGTAAACTCGCCATGAAAGCACGAAAACATACCGGTGTAGTGAGTTTACATTATTCACCCAAGGAACTTTAGTTATTAGAGAGTTGCGTTGGGATGGTTTTTCACGGGACACATTTCGGGCGTTGTTGTTGCACTAGTGAGCCACGGATGAGGAGATGCTGCTCCGTTATTGATTGAAGTAAAGTCTGGATGTCATTAAAACAGTTAGCGCCATCTTTTTGACACTTCTTCCACTCCCGTCCTTGCACGCTACACCGCTACAACAAAGATGACGGGGAGAAGACGCTGTCCAAGTGGAGGCACGTAAATAAGACCGCCCACAAAAGCGACTGTCAGAAAGTGACTTGAAGATGATGTGTAAAACATCATCTATGCAACATTTTGAGCAAAGAACCACCATTACATGTTATGTAGACCAGTGGTCCCCAACCACCGGTCCACGGACCGGTTCCGGGCCGCGGACCGATTGGTACCGGGCCGCACAAGAAATTAAAAAAAATTAAATAAAAAATAAAAAAATAAATAAAAAAATGGTAATGAAATCAACATAAAAATCACAATATATACATTATATATCAATATAGATCAATACAGTCTGCAGGGATACAGTCCGTAAACACACATGATTGTATTTATTTATGTAAAAAAAAATAAAAAAATTCAAAAATAAAAAAATTGTAATGAAATCAACATAAAAATCACAATATATACATTATATATCAATATAGATCAATACAGTCTGCAGGGATACAGTCCGTAAACACACATGATTGTATTTATTTATGTAAAAAAAAAAAAAAAATTGTAATGAAATTAACATAAAAATCCCAATATATACATTATATATCAATATAGATCAATACAGTCTGCAGGGATACAGTCCGTAAACACACATGATTGTATTTATTTATGTAAAAAAAAAACAAAACAAAAAAAAAAAAAAATTAATTAAATCAACATAAAAATCACAATATATACATTATATATCAATATAGATCAATACAGTCTGCAGGGATACAGTCCGTAAACACACATGATTGTATTTATTTATGTAAAAAAAAAAAAAAAAAAATTATAATGAAATCAACATAAAAATCACAATATATACATTATATATCAATATAGATCAATACAGTCTGCAGGGATACAGTCCGTAAACACACATGATTGTATTTATTTATGTAAAAATATATATATATATATATTTTTTTTTTTTTTTTTTTTTTTAAATACACCCCCCGCCCCCGGTCCGTGGGACAAATTTTCAAGCGTTGACCGGTCCGCAGCTACAAAAGGGTTGGGGACCACTGATGTAGACCACAAAGAAGTCTTTTACATTTAGAAAATCATTATAATATGACTCCTCTAATGCGCCTTATAATTCGGTGCGCCCTATGGTCCGGAAAATACGGATATGTCTTAGCTTGTGCATGCTAATTAGCGCTTATTAGCGTTATTTAGTAGATCAGGAATCAGAAAGTACGTATCGTTTTGTATCGCCCTGTATCAAAGCTAATCAGATCGTGACGGTGTACTTAAAATTGTGGCAATATATTTACTTTTGATGGGACAAAAACTCTAAAAAGTGAGAAATGTGCAAAAGTGCTTGGTTGATAAGACTTTCTGTGCCTTCTCGGCTTTGTGGGATGCTCACATTTGGCTCACCGGCTGATGAAGGTGATACGGGATGTATCACTGTGGGTGAGGAGGAGGGTGGGTAGGAGAAAAAAGGTGGAGGGTGTGATGCAAACAAAGGAAGAAAAGGAGGGGGTACAAGAAAGGGGTTATGTTGAGGGAAATCAGAGGGATTGTGAAGGTGGGAGGAAGGGGTGGACATCACATGCAGTTTGATGAGGCAAAGGTGGGAGTTCTTCACACACGGGAGCTGCAGCAAACAGACGTGTTGCTGCAAAACAGACATGACGGATAAAAAGTGAGCCGTATAGAAACGAGGGGGAGGAAGAAGATGCGACACGGGGCAACAGACATGATTAAAGAGATGGGGAGGGAGAACAGAGGATGGATGGAAACCGGAAGGATGCCACAAAGATAGCCATTTGGCAAATGTCAGGAAAAGTCACAGAGTAAATGTGAAAAATAGCACATATATACATTTACTTATACATATACATATAAATATGCATATACATATACATATATACATATACATACACATAGAAATATACATATACATATACATATACATATACATATACATACACATAGACATATACATATACATATACATGTTTTTCATGGTCATTCACATCGACGTCCCATTGGGGTTGTGAGCTTTTCCTTGCCCTTATGTGGGCTCTGATGTCATTGTGGCTTGTGCAGCCCTTTGAGACACTTGTGATTTAAGGGCTATATAAATAAACATGAATTGATTGATATACAAATGCATATGCATATACATACACATATACGAATACATATACATATGCATATACATATTAGGGCTGCAACTAACGATTGATTTGATAATCGATTAATCTGTCGATTATTACTTTGATTAATCGATTGATAATCGGATAAAAGAGACAAACTACATTTCTATCCTTTCCAGTATTTTATTGAAGAAAAACAGCATACTGGCACCATACTTATTGTGATTATTGTTTCTCAGCTGTTTGTACATGTTGCAGTTTATAAATAAAGGTTTATTTAAAAAAAATAAAAAAAAATAAAAAAATAAAAATAAAAAGCCTCTGTGCATGCGCATAGCATAGATCCAACGAATCGATGACTAAATTAATCGGCAACTATTTTTATAATCGATTTTAATCGATTTAATCGATTAGTTGTTGCAGCCCTAATACATATACATATATACATATACATATACACATATATATATATATATATATATACATATACATATATATATATATATATATATATATATATATATATATATATATATATATATATATATATATATATATATATATATATATATATATATATATATACATATACATATACATATGCATATACATATAGACAGATTTGGCTGAGGGATCAGTGTTCCATTAATTGCTGGCTACTTCAAACTAACCGAGACCTGGTATGAATCAGACTGTTGACGCTGATGTTGGATCCCAGCAAACGCCCGAGATGTAAATAAGCGACCCAACATGGACCACGACGGTAAATATTTCCCCTGCAGTCCCGCCTCAAGAGATGATGCTCACATATTTGTCTTGGACATGTCCCTCTGCGAGATGTGTAATCATGTCTTCATAAGTGGCAACACAAGACTTGCTCTTTGTGAGTCCAGGAGGAACGCAGATGGAAGGTTTTGGTGGAGTTTGTTAGGACTAAATGTGGCATTTTAAGATCAACTCTAGCATACTTCTTGTTTTCTAGAACACACGGAGGGAAGTGGCTCATTCCAGAGAGAGGAATTAATCAAACTTGACTGATGTCTTCCCATGCGAGCTTTGTTTCCCCTGCAGTTTATACTTTATTTCTGATTCTAAAAAATAATGCTTGTTGTGACAAAAAACAATATATGTACACACACACACACACACATGCTTGTATTTCTTACCTTGTTGAGACCTCCGAAAAATGCCTACCTCTTTAGGACCAACCTTTCTAAATATATAAAGATTTGTGCTTATAACATTAATAATATATATATATATATATATATATATATATAGCAAATATAAAAAAACTTGTGAAAAATTAGTTGGAATTTCACAAGAAAAACTTAGTATTAGCAGTGTTATAATAAAAGTCGTCATTGTACTCAGCGCAAGTCAACATTTTACAAGAAAAACTGAACTATTGTGCAATATTATAAAAAGAGTCGTAATTTTACTTGACAAAAGTCACAAGTTTATAAGAAAACTGACACATTTTGGCAATATTATAGTAACAATTGGAATTTGACTTGGGAAAATTATGACAAAAGTCATCATTTCACTATTTTACAAGAACAACCAAAAAAAATTGGCAATTTTGTGATAAAAGTCTGGATTTTATACGACAAATGTCAAATTTTTGCATTAAAAATGTACAATTTAACATAAAAAAGTCATAATTTTACGAGTAAATATTGCACTATTAAAGAAACAGAAAGAAAATGAGAAATTGTTCCCAATTTTATATGAAAAAAGTCGACACATTGTGAGAAAAAGATTGCTTTTAGTTAATTTTTATTTTATTTAAATTTTTTGTTTGAAATTAGTTTTTAATCTTTATTATTTACTTCAAGTTATTACAGTATGTCATACATATTCTTTTTTTTTTTTAAATTAATTTTGGCCAAAGGCGGCGTGTTTCAAATTCTTACATACACTTGTTATTTCATATGTTGACCAGAGGGGGATCACTTTCAAAAGCGACACACAGCTAATTTGAAAAATCCCTCCTTTTTGGGGCCACCCTCATTTTGACCAGCAGGGGTGCAAATGAGACATTGTCTATTAGATGCAATGTTATTGGGACCATGATTTATTTCATCACTTGTTCACACCTCCTCATATGGAAGATACTTTTCCTTCTTCATGTCTCAAGAAGGGTAGAAATACAAGAACACACACACACACACACACACAGACACACACATTGTTGTATATTTTATCTTCTTGAGACCGCTGAAAAATGCCTCCCTCTTTAGGACCACCCTTTCTAGATATATAAAGAAGTGTATTTACAACATTAATAATATATACATACTATGCAAAAATAAAAAAGCTTGTTGTGAAAAATTAGTTGGAATTTCATAATAAAAAGGTCGAAATTTCAGAAGAAAAACTTAGAATTTTGGCAGTATTATAATAAAAGTCGTCATTTTACTCAACGCAAGTCAAAATTTTTCAAGAAAAACCAAACATCTGTACAATTCAATCCAATCCAATCCACTTTATTTATATAGCACATTTAAACAACAAACATGTTTCCAAAGTGCTGCACAACAATATTAAAAACAATATTAAAAACAATATTAAAATATTATCCTTAGCGCCACCAATGACTGAATAAAATAAAAAAATAAATAAATATAAAAATAAATATGATTAAAAACGATTTTGAAGGATAAAACCAATTAAAACAGTAAATAGAAATCAAAATGGATAAAAAACACAGAATATTAATATCATGAAAAGAGTCGTAATTTTACTCGACAAGAGTCACAATTTTATAAGAAAACTTTAACATTTTGGAAATATTATAATAACAATTTACTTGGCAAAATTATGACAAAAGTCGTAATTGTACTCAAAAATATTTCAGCATTTTACAAGAACAACCAAAAAAGTTGGTAATATTGTGATAAGAGTCAGAATTTTTATACGACAAATGTCACCATTTTGCATTAAAAAGTTGTTTTTTTTTACGAGTAAATATTGCAATATTACAGAAACAGAAAGAATATGACAAATTGTTCCCAATTTTATAAAAAAGAAGTCGACACATGGTGAGGAAAAAGACTCCTTTTAGTTCTTCTTCTTTTTTTTTTTTAAAATGTTTGTAATTGTTTTTTAATCTTCATTATTTAGTTCAAGTTATTTCGGTATGTCTCTGTATGTACATATTTATTTTTATTTTTTTAATTAATTTTGCCCAAAGGTGGCGCATTTCAATTTCTTACACACACTTGTTATTTCATATGTTGACCAGAGGGAAAGCACTTTTCTTTTAAAAACGACACACAGCCAATTTGAAAAATCCCTCCTTTTTGGGACCACCCTCACTTTGACCAGCAGGGGTGCAAATGAGACATTGTCTATTAGATGCAATGTTATTGGGACCATGATTTATGTCATCACTTGTTCACACCTCCTCATAGGGAATATACTTTTCCTTCTTCATGTCTCAAGAAGGGTAGAAATACAAACACACACACACACACACACACACACACACACACTCACACACACATTCTTGTATATTTTATCTTCTTGAGACCGCCGAAAAATGCCTCCCTCTTTAGGACCACCCTTTCTAGATACATAAAGAAGTGTATTTACAACATTAATAATATATACATACTATGCAAAAATTAAAAAGCTTGTTGTGAAAAATTAGTTGGAATTTCACAATAAAAAGGTCGAAATTTCACAAGAAAAACTTAGAATTTTGGCAGTATTATAATAAAGGTCTTCATTTTACTCAACGCAAGTCAAAATTGTACAAGAAAAACTGAACATTTGTGCAATATTATGAGAAGAGTCGTAATTTTACTCAACAAAAGTCACAATTTTATACGAGAACTTTAACATTTTGGCAATATTATTAAATTAATCAGAAATTTACTTGGCAAAATTATGACAAAAGTCATAATTTTACTCAAAAAATGTCACTATTTCACAAGAACAACCACAAAAAATGGCAATATTGTGATAAAAGTCAGAATTTTATATGACAAATGTCACCTTTTTGCATTAAAAAATTATAATTTTACATAAAAAAGTCATAATTTTACGTAAAAAAGTCATAATCTTACGAGTAAATATTGCACTATTAAAGAAACAGAAAGAAAATGAGATATTTTCCCAATTTTATAAGAAAAAATTCGGCACATTGTGAGAAAAATACTGCTTTTAGTTATTTTTTATTTTCTTTTAATGTTTTGTTTGTAATTGGTTTTCAATTTTTGTTGTTTACTTCAAGTTATTACATATGTATATATTTGTTTTAAATATATTTTGGCCAAAGGGGTGCGTTTCAATTTCTCACACACACTTGTTATTTCATATGTTGACCAGAGGGTGAGCACTTTTAAAAGGGACACACAGTCAATTTTCCTTCTTCATGTCTCAAGAAGGGTAGACATACAAGAACACACACAAGAAAAACTTAGCATTTTGGCAGTATTATAATAAAGGTCGTCATTTTACTCAACGCAAGTCAAAATTGTACAAGAAAAACTGAACATTTGTGCAATATTATGAGAAGAGTCGTAATTTTACTCAACAAAAGTCACAATTTTATACGAGAACTTTAACATTTTGGCAATATTATTAAATTAATCGGAAATTTACTTGGCAAAATTATGACAAAAGTCATAATTTTACTCAAAAAATGTCACTATTTCACAAGAACAACCAAAAAAAATGGCAATATTGTGATAAAAGTCAGAATTTTATATGACAAATGTCACCTTTTTGCATTAAAAAATAATAATTTTACATAAAAAAGTCATAATTTTATGAGTAAATATTGCACTATTAAAGAAACAGAAAGAAAATGAGATATTTTCCCAATTTTATAAGAAAAAATTTGGCACATTGTGAGAAAAATACTGCTTTTAGTTATTTTTTATTTTCTTTTAATGTTTTGTTTGTAATTGGTTTTCAATCTTTATTGTTTACTTCAAGTTATTACATATGTATATATTTTTTTTAAATATATTTTGGCCAAAGGGGTGCGTTTCAATTTCTTACACACACTTGTTATTTCATATGTTGACCAGAGGGTGAGCACTTTTAAAAGGGACACACAGTCAATTTTCCTTCTTCATGTCTCAAGAAGGGTAGACATACAAGAACACACACACACACACACACACACACACACACACACACACACACACACACACACACACACACACACACACACACACACACACACACACACACCAAATCTATTTCAGTCCTCTTGAAAGTCTTTAACACCCAAAACTCCTGACTTGGAGTTTATGGCGTTTGAAGGGTGTGACAGTAAAGGAGAGAAAACTCTTGCCGTTTTAAGTTAGAACACCCACAACCACCTAAAAAGTATGAGAAATAAGAACAATAATATCCTCCCAGAATGCAAAAGTAGGACGTGACAGCCGCCATGTGAGCCAAAACATGAAACTGTTAGATGTCATAAAGGTACAACTTACGCAAAGTGAACATGATCTCATTTCCCCGTTTACTTCTAAATCGCTCTGTGGGTGTATACGCTTTTTTTTTTTTTTTTTTTCTAAAACCACATCCCACTCAGCATGGCTCTCGTCTTCGTTTCAGACCCCGACTGAGCACCATCTGTCGGAGTAGACTGCCGCAGCCATCCTGGTTAAGTGCAGAACACTAGTTTGTGATAAAGTCACTGGCAACTAAATATAAGCTCAAAGTTTGCTTCACTTTCCATGAAAGAAGAAAAAGATGGGCATAACATTTTATTTATTTGTATAGACCAGGGGTCACCAACGCGGTGCCCGCGGGCACCAGGTAGCCCGTAAGGACCAGATGAGTAGCCCGCCGGCCTGTTCTAAAAATAGCTCAAATAGCAGCACTTACCAGTGAGCTGCCTCTATTTTTTAAATTGTATTTATTTACTAGCAAGCTGGTCTCGCTTTGCCCGACATTTTTAATTCTAAGAGAGACAAAACTCAAATAAAATGTGAAAATCCAAGAAAATATTTTAAAGACTTGGTCTTCACTTGTTTAAATAAATTCATTAATTTTTTTACTTACTGATTCTTATAACTTTCAGAAAGAGAATTTTAGAGAAAAAAATACAACCTTAAAAATGATTTTAGGATTTTTAAATACATATACCTTTTTACCTTTTAAATTCCTTCCTCTTCTTTCCTGACAATTTAAATCAATGTTCAAGTAAATGTATTTTTTTTATTGTAAAGAATAATAAATACATTTTAATTTAATTCTTCATTTTAGCTTCTGTTTTTTCGACGAAGAATATTTGTGAAATATTTCTTCAAACTTATTATGATTAAAATTCAAAAAAATTATTCTGGCAAATCTAGAAAATCTGTAAAATCAAATTTAAATCTTATTTCAAAGTATTTTGAATTTCTTTTAAAATTTTTGTTCTGGAAAATCTAGAAAAAATAATGATTTGTCTTTGTTATAAATATAGCTTGGTCCAATTTGTTATATATTCTAACAAAGTGCAGATTGGATTTTAACCTATTTAATCAAAATTCTAAAATTATCTTAATCAGGAAAAATTACTAATGATTTTCCATAAATTCTTTTTTTTAATTGTTCTTTACTTTTTTTCGGTTGAATTTTGAATTTTAAAGAGTCGAAATTGAAGATAAACTATGTTTCAAAATGTAATTGTCATTTTGTTTGTGTTTTCTCCTCTTTTAAACCGTTCAATTAAGTGTAAATATCATTAATTATTAATAATAACATAGAGTTAAAGGTAAATTGAGCAAATTGGCTATTTTTGGCAATTTATTTAAGTGTGTATCAAACTGGTAGCCCTTTGCATTAATCAGTACCCAAGAAGTAGCTCTTGGTTTCAAAAAGGTTGGTGACCCCTGGTATAGACGGTATTTTACGGACCATAGGGCGCACCGGATTAAAAGGCGCACCGCCGATGAATGGTCTATTTTCCATCTTTCTTCATATATAAGGCGCACTGGATTATAAGGCGCATTAACCCTGTCAGACCCCTTGTTGTAAAATGACAACGTTACCTTTAACCATCCTAAAAAACAATATGTTATATTTTTTAATTTTTTTTTACCACATTTACATAGTCATTGGGTCCTATTGTTCAGTCTCACAATGCTATTGGATCGTACATTTGTTCATAAGTCACGCCTTCTGGCCATGGACTCACACAACCTCTCAAGGTTTCCTTCGAACAACATCTATTTGTTTCATTGGACCGGATTCATCAGGACAAGTTTTGTCATTTCTCACAAAATCGGCAGAAAAACTAAGGCGTTTTCTGACGGAGATCTTATTAAGGAGTGTTTATTGGACTCTGTTGCGCTGATATCCGCGGAGAAGAAGGGCGCATTTGACAACGTGTCACTCTCCCGACGCACTGTAGCGAGGCGGGTTGAGACCATCGCTGGAAACTTGGAGCTTCAGCTGAAGAACGGAACGGCCGACTTTGACTGTTTTTCGCTGGCTTTGGATGAGAGCTGCGATGTACGTGACACCGCCCCAGCTGCTCATCTTCTTACGTGGGATAACTGCAGACTTTCAAATCACGGAGAAGCTGGCAGCCATGCAGTCAATTAAAGAGACTATCACAGGTAATGACTTGTTCACATAGGTAAATGCGTGTTTGGACATGTTAGGACTGAAATGGGACAAGCTGGCAGGTGTGACGACAGATGGTTGTCCAAATCTGACGGGGAAAAATGTTGGACTTTTAAAGAGGATGCAGGATAAAGTGACAGAAATTGACATTTTTGCATTGTATTATACATCAGGAAGTGTTGTGTAAGACAGTGTTAAAAATAAAACCATCCAAAGCATTCTGCTTTTGTATAAAGTTAAGTTAGGTTAAATGAAATTATTATTCTGTGATGAGGTGGCGACTTGTCCTTCCGCCCGAATGCAGCTGAGATAGGCTCCAGCGACCACCCGCGACCCCAGAAAGGGACAAGCGGTATAAAATGGATGGATGGATGGAAATTATTATTATTATTTATCTTACGGTATATCAAAAATAATTTGAGCAAAATATAATTGAAATATTGTCGGTGTGGCCCTCCAGCAGTGCTCAAGTTGCTCATGCGGCCCCCAGGTAAAAATGAATTGCCCACCCCTGCTATTAGGTGTAAGGTTTAGGTGCCTTACTGTGGGAACATGCCATAATATCATGTTAAATACAGAACTGGATTGCAAGCAGCAGCTATATATTCTCTGGGCAGACAAGGACCAAGTACTGAACAGACATGTTTTATAATGAAAAAAAAACATTACCATAACAACTGAAGTATTAATACAAAATGTAAATAGGTGTGTTGTGAAGCAGAACTACACAGAGACTGGAAGATTTAGTGTGAGATCATGAAAAGGGAACCAATGAAGACACGAGTTTACACGACAGTTTACAGCATTGTCGGAGTTGGAAACACAGGAATAAAAGTGAAGGGACGGAGGTGAGGAGAAATATGTTGCGATGAGAAGAAAGCATGAGCTGCCATTTTGGAGTGCAAGTACAGCACTTGAAGAGAATTTGGCTTGATTGCATTGAAAGGAGTTGAGTGGTAAAAGCTAAGACTTTTACGCCTGGCAGCAAAGTCCAGAGTGTTCAGGGGAAATGGGACAAACGTGTAGTGCAGGGGTCTTTCATCAGGACTTTGCCAAGTCACGTACATTTAACCCTGGAAATCAGTGGTCCCCAACCTTTTTGTTGCTGGGGACCGGTCAACGCTTGGAAATTTGTCCCATGGACCGGGGGGGGAGGGGGGGTTGTTGGATTTTTTTTATTTTTTTTTCTTAAGAAATACAATCATGTGTGCTTACGGACTGAATCCCTGCAGACTGTATTGATCTATATTGATATATAATGTATATATTGTGTTTTTTATGTTGATTTAACTAAAAAAAAAAAAATGTTTTTTTTTTTTTTTTTCTTTTTTTTTTCTTAAAGAAATACAATCATGTGTGCTTACGGACTGTATCCCTGCAGACTGTATTGATATATATATATATATATATATATATATATATATATATATATATATATATATATATATATATATATATATATATATATATATATATATATATATATATATATATATATATATATATATATATATATATATATATATATATATATATATATAATGTATATATTGTGTTTTTTATGTTGATTTAACTAAAAAAAAAAAAAAATTTTTTTTTTTTTTTTTTTTTTTTCATAAAGAAATACAATCATGTGTGCTTACGGACTGAATCCCTGCAGACTGTATTGATCTATATTGATATATAATGTATATATTGTGTTTTTTATGTTGATTTAACTAAAAAAAAAAAACGTTTTTTTTTTTTTTTTTTTTTTTTTTCATAAAGAAATACAATCATGTGTGCTTACGGACTGTATCCCTGCAGACTGTATTGATCTATATTGATATATAATGTATATATTGTGTTTTTTATGTTGATTTAACTAAAAAAAAAAAAACTTTTTTTTTTTTTTTTTTTTTTTTTTTCATAAAGAAATACAATCATGTGTGCTTACGGACTGTATCCCTGCAGACTGTATTTATCTATATTGATATATAATGTATATATTGTGTTTTTTATGTTGATTTAACTAAAAAAAAAAAAACGTTTTTTATTTATTTTTTTAATTTTAATTTCTTGCGCGGCCCGGTACCGGTCCGCGGCCCGGTGGTTGGGGACCACTGCTTTAAATGATACACGGCCTCGGTTTTTTGTCATAAGTTTGGTCCTCACATTTTTAAACTTTTAAATAGGAAATATTGTTTTGGAAAAAAATACACCAGCATGTAATACAAACAACTATAGTACCGTATTTTTCGGAGTATAAGTCGCTCCGGAGTATAAGTCGCTCCGGAGTATAAGTCGCACCGGACGAAAATGCATAATAAAGAAGGAAAAAAACATACATAAGTCGCACTGGAGTATAAGTCGCATTTTTGGGGGAAATGTATTGGATAAAAGCCAACAGCAAGAATAGACATTTGAAAGGCAATTTAAAATAAATAAAGAACAGTGAACAACAGGCTGAATAAGTGTACGTTATATGAGGCATAAATAACCAACTGGTATGTTAACGTAACATATTATGGTAAGACTCATTCAAATAACTATAACATATAGAACATGCTATACGTTTACCAAACAATCTGTCACTCCTAATCGCTAAATCCCATGAAATCTTATACGTCTAGTCTCTTACGTGAATGACATCAATAATATTATTTGATATTTTACGCTATGAAAAACTATGAAAAAAACTGCGACTTATAGTCCGAAAAATACGGTACATTTATGAAATAATGTAATGTTGTTGTTCAGCATTTCGACCTACAAAAGCCAAAAGCAGTGAAGTTGTCACGTTGTGTAAATGGTAAATAAAAAGGGAATACAATGATTTGCAAATCCTTTTCAACTTATATTCAATTGAATAGACTGCAAAGACAAGATACAGGCAAGATATACCTACTCAGTGGCTTAGTGCAGTGTGATATTGTCTGGTGTGCCGTGGGAAAATTATGCAACTTCACCTAATTGGTCCAAAAAATATTTTTTGCAAATCAACAATTTTAATCTGCAAATACTTTGCCGTTCCTTAGTGTCCGTGTGCTGTGTAGAACTCCACTATAGAACAGTGATCCCAATATGCAGACAACAGCGTGCAAAAGGTATGTAACGCTTAAGCCAAAAATGAACAAAAGGGAAAGGAAAAATCAATGAAGCATAGGGATGGCTATGTAAAACGACAGTAAAACTGAACTGGCTACAAAGTAAACAGAAACAGAATGCTGGACAACAGCAAAAACTTGCTTAACTTAAATAGTCTTGCTTGCTAACACAAAGCAGGCGCAGAGAATAGCGCTCAAAGGAAAACATGAAACTGCTACAGGAAAACACCAAAATAACAGCACAAGACAAGTCCTAAAGCACAACTGACAGGGAAACACCAACAAATTCAAAATAAGGCTCGAAGAGGACCTGGTGGAGTTTCATTTTTTAATGTTTTCTGCTGGTGGTGTCCCTCCGGTTTTTTTTAAATGAAAAAAATGTGCCTTGCCTCAGAAAAGGTTGAAAAACAGTGGCCTAGCGGTTAGAGTGTCCGCCCTGAGATGGGTAAGTTGTGAGTTCAAACCCGGGCAGAGTCATACCAAAGACTATAAAAATGGGACCGGAACATGTTAAAAGGAAGTATACACATTATTTCAGCCTGTCAAAAAATGTTTCCACTCTCTATAATCCTGAAATGATTGATTCTCAATTAATTTATTTAGGTTGAAATATCACGGATTACATTACCAAACATCTTTGACAATCAAAACATGATTGTATCGATTCTCAATCCTCATTTTAGCTGCTTGATAAGTCTGATTGATTACAAAACTTTGAGGAGGTCATCAGGGAAGTAAACAAGGCAGGAGTCGAACTATCAAATACTCTCAATATTCAATGGTTTATCGTTTATACTTCATTTTGCATTGTTGTCACTGGCTGTTGGGGGGCGGGGGGGTGTTAAAGTCGAAGTAGTTATGTGTTGTCTACTCTGTTACAGCTTGCTTTAATCAATGCAAACTAGAGTGTTAGTTTGGTACTGAAGATTGAAAAAAAGGGTTTTGCATAATATTGCGAAACAAAACGCTAGATAATATCTCTCCTAATGGATGCATTTTTGGGGTTCTTATACAGGAACCATAATAATAAATGTATGTTGAAGCACAGTACGTCTGACTACCGTAGCTCCGTCTTCCATCAAGCGATGCGGCTTCGGAGCTTACCCGAGCTGAGTCCGCCCACTAGGCCACCATTTCTAGTCCCCCACCCCTTCGCTTTAGTTGTATTTTTCAATTTGTCGCACTTTTATTATTATTATTTTTATTCTGCACATTTTTAAACTTTTTACCGTATTGCATTTGCACTATCTTGTTTAGCACATTCATTGTTTATGTTCTTTGTTTGTTTTTTTGTTTTGCTTAGTTTTTTTTGTTTTTTGTTTGCTCCATGCTTTTTTTAACCTGTAAAGCACTTTGGTTCAATCTAAAAAGTTGTTGAAAACGTGCTATATAAATAAAGTTGACTTGACTTGACTTGACTTACCAAAGTCGTACTGTACTAAAACATGTTGACATAATTTTGTTCACCGTGTGTAATGTTCTTTTTTTCTCAATGAAACATCAAAAGTGTTTGGTGTTACTTGCTTACTGGTACTTGCTAGTGTCGTTTACTGAACAAGCACCAGCCTGCAGTCCACACCCATCACTTATGTGTGACTGGTCACACCTATCATTACACCATGTTCCCACAAAAATGGATTAGCGGCGGAACCCCATCGGAAAAAGGTGGCGACGTTGCGACAGAGGCGGGTTAAAGCAGGTTTGTTTTTGTTTTTTTTAAAGCAGTGCTGTATCGATCTGAGCGTGGGCAGGTGTACCTAATGGATCTATAAAATGTTTATGAAGTTAATTCCCACCATGTCTGTATAAAATAGAGGTCACATTAGTCTTGAAGACATATACAGTATTTAAACCGCCTATGCTGTCACAAAGATAAAGGATTTGGAGAAGTTGGTTTTAGCTGCCATTGAACATCTTGCAGACAGCCTCAAAAAACAGGTTCTAAATTTGACCGTGGAGCAAAATATTGACATTTTTGTTTCATCTGACCACAGAACTTTCCTCCAGAAGGTCTTATCTTTGTCCATGTGATGTCAGATGAAACAAAAATGGAGCTGTTTGGCCACAATACCCAGCAATATGTTTGGAGGGAGAAAAGGTGAGGCCTTTAATCCCAGGAACACCAATTCCTACCGTCAAGCATGGTGGTGGTAGTATTATGCTCTGGGCCTGTTTTGCTGCCAATGGAACTGCTGCTTTACAGAGAGTAAATGGAACAATGAAAAAGGAGGATTACCTCCAAATTCTTCAGGACGAGCTAAAATCATCAGCCCGGAGGTTGGGTCTTGGGCGCGGTTGGGTGTTCCAACAGGACAATGACCCCAAACACACCTCAAAAGTGGTAAAGGAATGGCTAAATCAGGCTAGAATGAAGGTTTTAGAATGGCCTTCCCAAAGTCCTCACTTAAACGTGTGGACAATGCTGAAGAAACAAGTCCATGTCAGAAAACCCAGAACATTTAGCTGAACTGCAGCAATTTTGTCAAGAGGAGTGGTCAAAAATTCAAGCAGAAGCTTGTGGATGGCTACCAAAAGTGCCTTATTGCAGTGAAACTTGCCAAGGGTCTTGGGTCTCACACTATTATGCTAGATCAACTATGGACTGGACTCTCATACTATTATGTTAGATCCACAATTGACTGGACTCTCGCTATTATGTTAGATCCACAATGGACTGGACACTCACTATTATGTTAAATCAACTATGGACTGGACTCTCACTATTATGTTAGATCCACAATGGACTAGACTCTCACTATTATGTTAGATCCACTATGGACTGGTCTCTCACTATTATGTTAGATCAACTATGGACTGGACTCTCACTATTATGTTAGATCCACTATGGACTGGACTCTCACACTATTATGTTAGATCCACTATGGACTGGACTCCCACTATTATGTTACATCCACTATGGACTGGACTCTCACTATTATGTTAGATCCACTATGGACTGGACTCTCACTATTATGTTAGATCCACTATGGACTGGACTCTCACACTATTAACTAGAGTTATAGAAATGAGATTGTAAACCCAAGACAGCCATGACATGATGTTCTTTACAAGTGTATGTACACTTATGACCAGGACTGTACATACTATCTAGACCACAATGAAGTGGTTTCAATGTGGATTAGTCCGCTTTAAGTATTTCAACAAGTGGCATGTAATGAGTTGTCGTACCCACAACTGCATCAGTGGACTTGCTCAATGGCCACCAGGTCGCTGCCATGTGTCAGCGTATGTTACATGTTAAGTGGTGCCTTAGTTGCCAAATAAATAAATAAAAACAAATGAATGTGTTCAACTTCCTTCCACTAAAAAAAAACCCTTAAAAAGAATGTCTTTTTTTCTTTCATTTGAAGAGTGACTTGTGGAGATGACAGCGGTTTCCACTCTGAAGTCCTTCATTAGAAGTGGCTCCCTCTCGCCAGCCTTTGGTGTGGTTCAAAGGTCAAGCCGTCCTTGGCCTGCTAGTTTCCCTCCCCGTGGTTAGACGTACCCTTTCACACATGTGTGCCATTACACACCACTTGGCCCCATCACACATTCTTCTCCAGTTGGCTTGGATGTGAAGCTGACTTTTTTTTTTGTATTTATTTTTTTTAACAACAACAACAAGAAAGTTTGAAACTTTAATTGTGGGTTGTGCTGTGTGTTTATGCTTCTACTTTTAACTTTTAATACTCACTTATGTTTCCAAGAGAGGTTGGGTGGCTCCAAAATAAAATCAACAAACATCCAAGTTGACATTCGGACATTAAATTTGATTTATATGAGAACGCTTGAAACGAATGAAGAAATATTGTGGATTTACACAAAACATGTTGGGGATTTGGGATGCAGCCTATAGTGTTAGTTAACTGGCAGCTCGGGGGGCAAATCCAGCAAGGGAATGATAGGCAAGGCAAGGCAAGGCAAGTTTATTTGTATAGAGCTTTTCATACACAAGGCAGACTCAAAGTGCTTCACAGACAACAAAGTGAAATGAAAGAAAATAAAAGCAAAATTAAAATGCAGACAATAAAAATAAAAACAGTGCAGACGTTAAAAGTTAAAAGACCAAAAGATTTAGCTGAAAGCTAAGGTGAACATAAAAGTCTTCAGTCTAGTTTTAAAAGTAGTGAGAGTTGGGGAGAGTCTGACATCTTCAGGAAGTTTATTCCAGCTATTTGTTGCATAGTGACTGAATGATGATCTCCCTTCATTTGACTTTACTCTTGGAACCGCTAACAGATTGGTCTCAGAAGATCTTAGTGATCTAGAGGGCGTATATAGTGGGAGCATATCAGTGATATACTTGGGCCCTAGACCATGTAGTGATTTATATGTGAGCAGGAGGATTTTGAAATCTATTCTCTGATGTACAGGGAGCCAATGTAAGGATTTAAGAATTGGTGTAATGTGCTCACATGTTTTGGTCTTTGTTAGAACTCTAGCAGCAGCGTTCTGAACAAGCTGTAGCTGCCTGACAGTTTTTTTGGGAAGACCTGCAAGTAGACCATTACAATAGTCTAGCCTACTGGTAATAAAGGCATGTACAAGTTTTTCAAAGTCTTGAGCTGACATGAGCCCTCTAAGTCTTTTTACATTTTTGAGGTGATAGTAGGCTGATTTTGTTACTGATTTGATGTGACTGTCGAAATGTAAATCAGAATCTAAAATAACTCCAAGATTTCTGGCTTTATTTGAGGTTTTCAGGGACAGTGATTGAAGGTGTTGGACGACTTTAAACCTTTCTTTTTTAGCACCAAAAACAATGATCTCAGTTTTATCTTCATTTAGTTGTAGGAAATGTTGGCACATCCAGTGTTTGACTTGCTCAATGCACTGGCACAGAAGTTCTATGGGGCGATAGTCATTTGGTGATAGCGCTACATAGATTTGGGTGTCATCGGCATAGCAATGATGGTCAATGTTATTATTTTGCATGATTTGTCCTAGTGGGAGCATATAGATGTTAAATAAAGTGGGCCCCAAGATTGAACCTTGGGGGACTCCACATGTTACGCTGGTTGGTTCTGATACAAAGTCACCAATGGAAACAAAATAGTTCCTATCTTGTAGATATGACTTGAACCAGCTTAAAACTGTGCCTGAGATCCCCACCCAGTTTTCCAAGCTGTCCAAAAGTATTGAGTGGTCGACGGTGTCAAATGCAGCACTGAGGTCCAAAAGCATTAATACTGAAGTTTTGCCAGAGTCTGTTTAGACGGATGTCATTTATAACTTGAAGAAGGGCCGTCTCTGTGCTATGAAGAGGTCCAAATCCTGACTGGAAGTTGTTGTGGCAGCCAGTAGAAGCCAAGAAGTGATTTAGTTGTTGGAGGACAACGTTCTCAATTATTTTACTTATGAATGGTAGATTGTAAATTGGTCTGTAGTTGTTGATAACAGAGGCATCTAGGCTCTGCTTTTTTAGAAGAGGTTTAATGACTGCAGTTTTAAAAGCCTTCGGGAAATTGCCCGATTGAATAGAATTATTAACTATTTGCAATACGTCTGTTGATAGGCAGTCAAAAACATTCTTAAAGAAGTTGGTAGGTAAAACATCAAGGCAGCAGGTGGATGACTTTAGAGCTGTCACCGTTTCCACTAGAGTTTTAGTCTATGGCATTAAAGCTTGCCGTCATTGCTGTGTTACTTTTGCCTAAATGGGGTGGTGATCCAACTTTTTTACTTGAGATATTGATGGTGCGTCTGATACCATTGAAACTTGTTATGCAGCACACTCCTAAAAGACTAGAAGACTCCTGTGGTGTGGAGGACCTTGGACCACAGGAAACACACTGGCAGATCTTGCACTGACATTTTAACATTGCCAGCAAACATAGAACACTGCGGTCCAGACTCGGGATTTACAAACCCTGTTTCCATATGAGTTGGGAAATTGTGTTAGATGTAAATATAAACGGAATACAATGATTTGCAAATCCTTTTCAAGCCATATTCAGTTGAATGCACTACAAAGACAACATATTTCATGTTCAAACTCATAAACTTTATTTTTTTTGCGCAAATAATAATTAACTTAGAATTTCATGGCTGCAACACGTGCCAAAGTAGTTGGGAAAGGGCATGTTCACCACTGTGTTACATGGCCTTTCCTTTGAACAACACTCAGTAAAGGTTTGGGAACTGAGGAGACACATTTTTGAAGTGGAATTCTTTCCCATTCTTGCTTGATGTACAGCTTAAGTTGTTCAACAGTCCGGGGGTCTCCCTTCTGATATTTTAGGTGCCACACATTTTCAATGGGAGACAGGTCTGGACTACAGGCAGGCCAGTCTAGTACCCGCTCTCTTTTACTATGAAGCCACGTTGATGCAACACGTGGCTTGGCATTGTCTTGCTGAAATAAGCAGGGGCGTCCATGGTAACGTTGCTTGGATGGCCACATATGTGGCTCCAAAAGCTGTATGTACCTTTCAGCATTAATGGCGCCTTCACAGGTGTGTAAGTTACCCATGTCTTGTGCACTAATACACCCCCATACCATCACACATGCTGCCTTTTACACTTTGCGCCTAGAACAATCCGGATGGTTCTTTTCCTCTTTGGTCCGGAGGACACGATGTCCACAGTTTCCAAAAACGATTTGAAATGTGGACTCGTCAGACCACAGAACACTTTTCCACTTTGTATCAGTCCATCTTAGATGAGCTCAGGCCCAGTTTCTGGGTGTTGTTGATAAACGGTTTTCGCCTTGCATAGGAGAGTTTTAACTTGCACTTACAGATGTAGCGACCAACTGTAGTTACTGACAGTGGGTTTCTGAAGTGTTCCTGAGCCCATGTGGTGATATCCTTTACACACTGATGTGGCTTGTTGATGCAGTACAGCCTGAGGTATGGAAGGTCACGGGCTTAGCTGCTTACGTGCAGTGATTTCTCCACATTCTCTGAACCCTTTGATGATATTACGGAGCGTAGATGGTGAAATCCCTAAATTCCTTGCAATAGCTGGTTGAGAAAGGTTGTTCTTAAACTGTTCAACAATTTGCTCAGGCATTTGTTGACAAAGTGGTGACCCTCGCCCCATCCATGTTGGTGAATGACTGAGCATTTCATGGAATCTACTTTTATACCCAATCATGGCACCCACCTGTTCCCAATTTGCCTGTTCACCTGTGGGATGTTCCAAATAAGTGTTTGATGAGCATTCCTCAACTTTATCAGTATTTATTGCCACCTTTCCCAACTTCTTTGTCACGTGTTGCTGCCATCAAATTATAAAGTTAATGATTATTTGCAAAAAAAACACAAATATTTATCAGTTTGAACATGAAATATGTTGTCTTTGTAGTGCATTCAATTGAATATGGCTTGAAAATGATTTTCAAATCATTGTATTCTGTTTATATTTACATCTAACACAATTTCCCAACTCATATGGAAACGGGGTTTGTACTCAACTGAGGCGTTCCTCAAGGACCCACTTAGAGTCCTCTCCTGTTTGGCAGCTACAAATATGTTTCGTAACGTGATAAAAATAACTAAAGTGTTGCTTCAGATGCTGTCAGTTATCATTTGTTCAACTTAAGTTACACTGGTGGTGTTCCTCATGGTTCCATTTTAGGTCCTCTCTCTTTTTCACCATCAGAATCAGAATCAGAATCAGAATCAGAAATACTTTATTAATCCCCGGGGAGAAATTAAAATTGTCAGCACAATCCCATTCAACATCGGACAAACATTACAGGGAGACAGAACAGGATCGAACATTACAGGGAGCGGAACAGGATCAAACATTACAGGGAGACAGAACAGAATCGAACATTACAGGGAGACAGAACAGGATCAAACATTACAGGGAGACAGAACAGAATCGAACATTACAGGGGGGGAGAACAGGATCAAACATTACAGGGAGACAGAACAGGATGGGACATTACAGCGAGACAGAACAGGATCAAACATTACAGGGAGAGAGAACAGGATCAAACATTACAGGGAGACAGAAAAGGATCAAACATTACAGGGAGACAGAACAGGATGGAACATTACAGGGAGACAGAACAGAATCGAACATTATAGGGAGACAGAACAGGATCAAACATTACAGGGAGACAGAACAGGATCAAACATTACAGGGAGACAGAACTGGATGGAACATTACAGGGAGACTGAACAGAATCGAACATTACAGGGAGACAGAACAGGATCAAACATTACAGGGAGACAGAACAGAATCGAACATTACAGGGAGACAGAACACGATCAAACATTACAGGGAGACAGATCAGGATGGAAAATTACAGGGAGACAGAACAGAATCGAACATTACAGGGAGACAGAACAGGATCAAACATTACAGGGAGACAGAACAGGATCAAACATTACAGGGAGACAGAACAGGATGGAACATTACAGGGAGACAGAACAGAATATAAAATTACAGGGAGACAGAACAGGATCGAACATTTCAGGGAGACAGAACAGGATCAAACATTACAGGGAGACAGAACAGGATCAAACATTACAGGGAGACAGAACAGGATGGAACATTACAGGGAGACTGAACAGAATCGAACATTACAGGGAGACAGAACAGGATAAAACATTACAGGGAGACAGAACAGAATCGAACATTACAGGGAGACAGAACACGATCAAACATTACAGGGAGACAGATCAGGATGGAAAATTACAGGGAGACAGAACAGAATCGAACATTACAGGGAGCGGAACATGATCAAACATTACAGGGAAACAGAACAGGATCAAACATCACAGGGAGACAGAACATGATCAAACATTACAGGGAGACAGAACAGGATCAAACATTACAGGGAGACAGAACAGAATGGAACATTACAGGGAGACAGAACAGAATTGAACATTACAGGGAGACAGAACAGAATCGAACATTTCAGGGAGACAGAACAGGATCAAACATTACAGGGAGACAGAACAGGATCAAACATTACAGGGAGACAGAACAGGATGGAACATTACAGGGAGACTGAACAGAATCGAACATTACAGGGAGACAGAACAGGATCAAACATTACAGGGAGACAGAACAGAATCGAACATTACAGGGAGACAGAACACGATCAAACATTACAGGGAGACAGATCAGGATGGAAAATTACAGGGAGACAGAACAGAATCGAACATTACAGGGAGCGGAACATGATCAAACATTACAGGGAAACAGAACAGGATCAAACATCACAGGGAGACAGAACATGATCAAACATTACAGGGAGACAGAACAGGATCAAACATTACAGGGAGACAGAACAGAATGGAACATTACAGGGAGACAGAACAGAATTGAACATTACAGGGAGACAGAACAGAATCGAACATTTCAGGGAGACAGAACAGGATCAAACATTACAGGGAGACAGAACAGGATCAAACATTACAGGGAGACAGAACAGGATGGAACATTACAGGGAGACTGAACAGAATCGAACATTACAGGGAGACAGAACAGGATCAAACATTACAGGGAGACAGAACAGAATCGAACATTACAGGGAGACAGAACACGATCAAACATTACAGGGAGACAGATCAGGATGGAAAATTACAGGGAGACAGAACAGAATCGAACATTACAGGGAGCGGAACAGGATCAAACATTACAGGGAAACAGAACAGGATCAAACATCACAGGGAGACAGAACATGATCAAACATTACAGGGAGACAGAACAGGATCAAACATTACAGGGAGACAGAACAGGATGGAACATTACAGGGAGACAGAACAGAATCGAACATTACAGGGAGACAGAACACGATCAAACATTACAGGGAGACAGATCAGGATGGAAAATTACAGGGAGACAGAACAGAATCGAACATTACAGGGAGCGGAACAGGATCAAACATTACAGGGAAACAGAACAGGATCAAACATCACAGGGAGACAGAACATGATCAAACATTACAGGGAGACAGAACAGGATCAAACATTACAGGGAGACAGAACAGGATGGAACATTACAGGGAGACAGAACAGAATCGAACATTACAGGGAGACAGAACAGGATCAAACCTTAAAGGGAGACAGAACAGGATCAAACATTACAGGGAGACAGAACAGGATTTAACATTACAGGGAGACAGAACAGGATCAAACATTACAGGGAGACAGAACAGGATCAAACATTACAGGGAGACAGAACAGGATGGAACATTACAGGGAGACAGAACAGAATCGAACATTACAGGGAGACAGAACAGGATCAAACATTACAGGGAGACAGAACAGGATCAAACATTACAGGGAGACAGAACAGGATGGAACATTACAGGGAGACAGAACAGAATCGAGCATTACAGGGAGACAGAACAGGATCAAACATTTCAGGGAGACAGAACAGGATCAAAAATTACAGGGAGACAGAACAGGATCAAACATTACAGGGAGACAGAACAGGATCGCTGACGGGTCTGCCAACTTCTGGCGCCCTTTACAAAAAAGGTCAGATACAGGTAAACAATGGGGGGGGGGGGGGTGAGAGAAAAAAGATCGGTCTAAGCCTGGGCCCCTGGAGAGGGGGTCCAGACTGAGGCCAAGGGGAAAAACAACTCATAGCCATAGCACACATCCGTCTTACATGTGTGTAAGAGAGAAACATCAAAGAACACGAAGGACATTAAAGACATTAAAAGAGCAGAGCTGATGCAACCAGCCACTTCTACATACAGCTATAGATAAAAAGTAAATAGAACCAGAATTACGCAGTACATTAGGCGCACCGGGTTATAAGGCGCACTGTTGATTTTTGAGAAAATTAAAGGATTTTTAGTGCGCCGTATAATCCAAAAAATATGGTAGCTTTTTTTCCAGAAGGGCGTTCCTGTAACTCTGACAAAATAAATAGACCAAAGACAAATGCGTTTAGGGTTCTACGGAATATGCAAAATGAGACTAATAGTGAAGGGAGAAGTTCGGACCCCCGGTCCTTAGTTTTCTGGTAATGTGGCTCCAAAACAATTGACTTGACTACCCCTGCTATAATGAACCAGCGTCCTCTGCAGTGGACATTTGTTTTTGCCACTTGCACAAAAACTCTGTCATGTAAATCAACTGTAGAGGATTCTGGATCTCAGGAGGATGTGGCACCAATCGAGAAGTATGTCGCTCTTAAAAAATGTGTGACATCTGCTCCAATTAATAATCATTTGTATCTTGAACAGATTGCTATCTAAGGGTACCAAGGTCGAAATAGCCAAGCATTTGGAAAACCTCTCAGTTTTGACATAAAAGAATAAAAACAAAGAAACCAACGCCTTTTGTGTTTCCACTAATAACCGTCTGGCTCCAGCCAAGCTGCCTCTCTTGTGTCTATTTATCGACAAGGACCGACTGACCACTGCCGGAGTTTTTTGTTGACACAGCTTATGCTGCTATTTTGTGCGAGCCACACCGCAGCGAGTAATAACTATGTTTGCACAAGATGGATGGAAAGGATAGCCTTTGTTGACAGAAATCAGCGTTGAGACATATCGCCGGAAGAAAGTCACATCCAAGCCAGAATACTGATGATTTTCCAAAAGCCCCACCGGTCTCGCTTAGTTCGGAACCATGTCAGTGCACACCCCAGGAAATGAATTGATACAATTAACTGTATTATTTTAAGCAAAGTCTTCTGCTCAATGATACGATCACATATCTAATACGTACCATTTAAAAGATCTACATCTACATTAGTATCTCAGCTTATTATCGTAATTGTTCCTCTGCAGAGCTCATCACTGAAAACACTTGTATCTCAAATCAACATCTTCCATTGAAATTAATTGAAATCAGTTTGATTGGTGCTTGGCTCCCCCAAAACAGAGCAATTCTGTAAAAAAAAGAAATTGCCTTTTTAAAAAGACAAAATAACGTTTAGATAATAATCATTCTATAAAAACAATACAATAAAAATGTACTACTAACAACTACGATCAAGTCGCATGGTTATGCACGGTTTGTTTCCCCAAGAAGCAGACAGAACTCTGGAGGCGGCGTGCAGCTAGGAAAATGATTTATTTTCCATAAATCAGGCAAAAATACAGGCAAGTGTGCCGATAGCACGGGTAGCTACGGCAAAGCTACGGAAAGGTTTAGCATCGAAAAACAAGCACGCAAATGCAAAAATCACCAGACATAAATGTTGCATGAAGCAAACAAATGGCGAAGGTTAGCTCAGGAACAGGAATCAAAAAGGTTTACAAACGTAACTTGTTGCATGGCGCAAACAAATGGCAAAGCTTAGCTCAGGAACAAGAATGAAAAAGGTTTACAAACTTAACGTGTTGCATGAAGCAAACAAATGGCGAAGCTTAGCTCAGGAACAAGAATCAAAAATATTTACAAACTTAACGTGTTGCATGAAGCATACAAATGGCGAAGCTTAGCTCAGGAACAGGAATCAAAAAAGGTTTACAAACTTAACTTGTTGCATGAAGCAAACAAATGGCGAAGCTTAGCTCAGGAACAGGAATCAAAAAAGGTTTACAAACTTAACGTGTTGCATGAAGCAAACAAATGGCGAAACTTAGCTCAGGAACAGGAATGGCGAAGCGCGTGGATGCAAACATCACCAAACGCGAATGTTGCATGAAGCAAACAAATGGCGAAGCTTAGCTCAGGAACAGGAATCAAAAAGGTTTACAAACTTAACGTTTTGCATGAAGCAAACAAATGGCGAAGCTTAGCTCAGGAACAGGAATCAAAAAAGGTTTACAAACTCAACGTGTTGCATGAAGCAAACAAATGGCGAAGCTTAGCTCAGGAACAGGAATCAAAAAAGGTTTACAAACTCAACGTGTTGCATGAAGCAAACAAATGGCGAAGCATAGCTCAGGAACAGGAATCAAAAAAGGTTTACAAACTTAACGTGTTGCATGAAGCAAACAAATGTCGAAACTTAGCTCAGGAACAGGAATGGCGAAGCGCGTGGATGCAAAAATCACCAAACGCGAATGTTGCATGAAGCAAACAAATGGCGAAGCTTAGCTCAGGAACAGGAATCAAAAAGGTTTACAAACTTAACGTATTGCATGAAGCAAACAAATGGCAAAGCTTAGCTCAAGAACAGGAATCAAAAAAGGTTTACAAACTTAACGTGTTGCATGAAGCAAACAAATGGCATAGTTTAGCTCAGGAACAGGAATCAAAAAGGTTTACAAACGTAACTTGTTGCATGAAGCAAACAAATGGCGAAGCTTAACTCAGGAACAGAAATCAAAAAGGTTTACAACCTTACCTTGTTGCATGGAGCAAACAAATGGCGAAGCTTAGCTTCTCTCTCCTTCCCGGCTGCTCCCTTTAACAGAGCGACACGCTACACCTCCCTGATACCGAAGTACATGTCAAACTACTTCCTTAACGTAAATGACCGCCATAACCACAACACCAGGGGGTGCTCCACTAACCACGTTAAACCCAGATTCCGAACTAACAAAGGTCTTAACTCATTCTCTTTCTATGCCACATCAATGTGGAATGCGCTCCCAACAGGTGTAAAAGAAAGGGCATCTCTATCCTCCTTCAAAACCGCAATAAAAGTTCACCTCCAGGCAGTTACAACTCTAAACTAACACCCTCCCCGGATTGCTAATAATCAAATGTAAACAATCAAATGCAGATACTTTTTCTTTTTCTTATGCCTTCTGATCTCTCTCTCTCTCTCTCTCTCTCTCTCTCTCTCTCTCTCTCTCTCTCTCTCTCTCTCTCTCTCTATGTCCACTACTTGATGTCCATACCCCCCCCCCCATCCCCCCCTCCACACCCCTGATTGTAAATAATGTAAATAATTCAATGTGATTATCTTGTGTGATGACTGTATTATGATGATAGTATATATGATAGTATATATCTGTATCATGAATCAATTTAAGTGGACCCCGACTTAAACAAGTTGAAAAACTTATTGGGGTGTTACCATTTAGTGGTCAATTGTACGGAATATGTACTTCACTGTGCAACCTACTAATAAAAGTCTCAATCAATCAATCAATCAAAGGTGATTCGATAAACGCGCCCATGTGGGCCATTTACTCACCTGTCGCCGATCTCGAAGCCGGCCCTGGCACATCCCGCTTCGCCGCAGGCCCGCAGGCCACGCCCCTCCACAACTGTCTTTTGGGGGCCACATACAAAGGTGATTCGATAAACGCGCCCATGTGGGCCATTTACTCACCTGTCGCCGATCTCGAAGCCGGCCCTGGCACATCCCGCTTCCCCGCAGGCCCGCAGGCCACGCCCCTCCACAACTGTCTTTTGGGGGCTACATACAATGTCATGCCAGACATGCCCTCCACCACCACCGTCAGCACAGGCCTGTTACCTATATTATTATTTTGAAGTCATTTTTCAATTTGTTTACTCTCTGTACTGTGTCAAGTGTCAGCATATTAGTATGCCATGTGGTTACCGTTCATGTATTTGGTAAATCATGCTAAAAAAAATTCACTCCTGTTCCCCGAATGAGTCATCTTTGCCTTAGAAACATTGTGCAAAAAATGAATAAAGTTGCGTGAGGTGGGCTAATTCACATTTGAAACACTTCAATTGGTGTATTATCAGATTGAGAGTTGGAAAAAGAAGACATAAATTGGAATGTGTCGGTCCTTAATATTGATTTAAAACCGAGCGAAAAGAAGAATGTGCTCTTTTAGACGCTGATGCTATCACAATCATCTGGGACAAACATGATGCTTACGTAAATAATCCAATAAAGCTTAAAATAATCAAACATGTCTTTGTTTCGTTTATACTCTTGGACTCCCTGACCCGTGTTAAAATGTCCCCAAAACAATTCAGAACTTGAAATGTAAACATGACATTAAGAGTGAAAAAATAACGGAAACTTATCCAATGTTCCGGACATTTGCTGCCAAAATTCCCTTCGCTGTGCAAACTGTGGACTGCCGGGATTTTATTTATGTCCGAATCAAAAAGTACGAAGGACACAAATGACTGTACCTCCACTGGTGGATTCTTCAATCCGGAATGTTCTAATGTGCACACATGGGATTTATTGTCTTCCTCCCGGCCGCTGCTCTGACTTGGTGAGCAATAAATGTGGTTGAGAAGGCGTGACGAGAGTCGGACGTGAAAACAACATGCAGCGATGACAACCTTGTAAAAGTCATGAATATCATTTGAGAGGCAGAGAAACGTGTGGGCAGTCACTTTCTGGTGATGCATCCATCGTGTCTTTCATTAACACCAACTGCTGCCCCAACTGAGCCACAACTACATCCAATTAACTGCACTTATTAAGTCATATGGTTTTTAATGGTTTTTAAACAGCACTTGGTTTTTGAATACAACTTGTTTGAATTTGAATATAACATATTAATAATATGGTTTTTAATGGTTTTTAAACAGCACTTTGGTTTTTGAACAGCATTTATTAATTAATATGTTTTTTTAATGGTTTTTAATGGTTTTTAAACAGCACTTGGTTTTTGAATATAACTGTTTGAATTTGAATATAACATATTAATAATATGGTTTTTAATGTTTTTTAAACAGCACTTTGGTTTTTGAACAGCACTTATTAATTAATATGGTTTTTTACTGGTTTTAATGGTTTTTAAATTGAGCCAGAACTACATCAAATTATGTATTGAACAGCACTTATTAATAATATGTTTTTTTAAATGTTTTTTAAACAACACTTTTGAATATAATTTGTTTGAATTTGAATTTGAATATAACATATTAATTAATGTTTTTTAATGGTTTTTAAACAGCACTTGGTTTTTGAATATAACTTGTTTGAATTTGAATACAACCTATTAATCAATATGTTTTTTAATGTTTTTTTAATGTTTTTTTAAACTGAGCCAGAACTACATCAAAGTACAGTATGTATTGAACAGCACTTATTAATTAATATAGTTTGTAATGGTTTTTAATGGTTTTTAAACAGCACTTGGTTTTTGAATATAACTGTTTGAATTTGAATATAACATATTAATAATATGTTTTTTAATGTTTTTTAAACAGCACTTTGGTTTTTGAACAGCACATATTAATTAATATGTTTTTTTTAATGGTTTTTAAACAGCACTTGGTTTTTTAATATAACTGTTTGAATTTGAATATAACATATTAATAATATGGTTTTTAATGGTTTTTAAACAGCACTTTGGTTTTTGAACAGCATTTATTAATTAATATGTTTTTTTAATGTTTTTTAATGGTTTTTAAACAGCACTGGGTTTTTGAATATAACTTGTTTGAATTTGAATATAACATATTAATAATATGGTTTTTAATGTTTTTTTAAACAGCACTTTGGTTTTTGAACAGCACATATTAATTAATATGTTTTTTAAAATGGTTTTTAATGGTTTTTAAACAGCACTTGGTTTTTGAATATAACTGTTTGAATTTGAATATAACATATTAATAATATGGTTTTTAACGTTTTTTAAACAGCACTTTGGTTTTTGAACAGCACTTATTAATTAATATGGGTTTTTTAATGGTTTTTAATGGTTTTTAAACAGCACTGGGTTTTTGAATATAACTTGTTTGAATTTGAATTTGAATATAACTTATTAATAAATATGGTTTTTAATGGTTTTAATGGTTTTTAAATTGAGCCAGAACTACATCAAATGATGTATTGAACAGCACTTATTAATAATATGTTTTTTTTAAATGGTTTTTAAACAGCACTTTTGAATATAATTTGTTTGAATTTGAAATTGAATATAACTTATTAACTAATGTTTTTTAATGTTTTTTAATGGTTTTTAAACAGCACTTGGTTTTTGAATATAATTTGTTTGAATTTGAATTTGAATATAACTTATTAACTAATGTTTTTTAATGTTTTTTAATGGTTTTTAATGGTTTTTAAACAGCACTTGGTTTTTGAATATAACTTGTTTGAATTTGAATACAACTTATTAATTAATATGTTTTTTAATGTTTTTTTAATGTTTTTTTAATTTTTTTTTAAACTGAGCCAAAACTATATCAAAGTACAGTATGTATTGAACATCACTTATTAATTAATATAGTTTTTAATGGTTTTTAAACAGCACTTGGTTTTGAATATAACTTTTTTGAATTTGAATATAATTTATTAATTAATATGGTTTTTAATGGTTTTTAAACAGCACTTTGGTTTTTGAACAGCACTTATTAATTAATATGGTTTTTAATGGTTTTTAAATTGAGCCAGTAGTACATCAAATTATGTATTGAACAGCACGTATTAATTCATATGGTTTTTAATGGTTTTTAAACAGCACTTGGTTTTTGAATATAACTTGTTTGAATTTGAATATAACATATTAATAATATGTTTTTTAATGGTTTTTAAACAGCACTTGGTTTTTTAATATAACTTGTTTGAATTTGAATACAACTTATTAATTAATATGTTTTTTAATGTTTTTTTTAATGTTTTTTTAAACTGAGCCAGAACTATATCAAAGTACAGTATGTATTGAACATCACTTATTAATTAATATAGTTTTTAATGGTTTTTAAACAGCACTTGGTTTTGAGTATAACTTGTTTGAATTTGAATTTGAATGTAACTTATTAATTAATATGTTTTTTAATGGTTTTTAAACAGCACTTTGGTTTTTGAACAGCACTTATTAATTAATATGGTTTTTAATGGTTTTAATGGTTTTTAAATTGAGCCAGAACTACATTAAATTATGTATTTAACAGCACTTATTAATAATATGTTTTTTTAATGGTTTTTAAACAGCACTTGGTTTTTGAATATAATTTGTTTGAATTTGAATTTGAATACAACTTATTAATTAATATGTTTTTTTTAATGTTTTTTTAATGTTTTTTTAAACTGAGCCAGAACTATATCAAAGTACAGTATTTATTGAACAGCACTTATTAATTAATATAGTTTTTAATGGTTTTTAAACAGCACTTGGTTTTGAATATAACGTTTTTGAATTTGAATATAACTTATTAATTAACATGTTTTTTAATGGTTTTCAAACAGCTCTTTGGTTTTTGAACAGCACCTACTAATTAATATGGTTTTTAATGGCATTAATGGTTTTTAAATTGAGCCATTAGTACATCAAATTATGTATTGAACAGCACTTATTAATTAATATGGTTTTCAATGGTTTTTAATGGTTTTCAAACAGCACTTTGGTTTTTGAACATCACTTATTAATTAATATGGTTTTTAAACAGCACTTGGTTATTGAATATAACTTGTTTGAATTTGAATTTGAATATAACTTATTAATTAATATGGTTTTTAATGGTTTTTGAACAGCACTTATTAATTAATATGGTTTTTAATGGTTTTTGAACAGCACTTATTAATTAATATGGTTTTTAATGGTTTTTGAACAGCACTTATTAATTAATATGGTTTTTAATGGTTTTTAAACAGCACTTGGTTATTGAATATAACTTGTTTGAATTTGAATTTGAATACAACTTATTAATTAATATGGTTTTTAATGGTTTTTATAGGTTTGTAAACAGCACTTTGGTTTTTAAAGAGCACTTATTAATTAATATGGTTTTTAATGGTTTTAATGGTTTTTAAATTGAGCCAGAACTACATCAAATTATGTACTGAACTGCACGTATACATTAATATGTTTTTTAATGGTTTTTAAACAGCACTTGGTTTTTGAATATGACTTGTTTGAATTTGAATTTGAATGTAACTTATTAATTAATATGTTTTTTAATGGTTTTCAAACAGCACTTTGGTTTTTGAACAGCACTTATTAATTAATATGGTTTGTAATGGGTTTTTAATGGTTTTTAAACATCACTTGGTTTTTGAATATAACTTGTTTGAATTTGAATTTGAATATAACATATTAATTAATATGTTTCTTAATGGTTTTCAAACAGCACTTTGGTTTTTGAACAGCACTTATTAATTAATATGGTTTTTAATGGTTTTTAAACAGCACTTTGGCTTTTGAACAGCACTTATTAATTAATATGTTTTTAATGGCTTTAATGGTTTTTAAGTTGAGCCAGAACTACATCAAATTTTGTGAGATTTTCTAAGATGGCACAATATAAGTCAGTATTGAACAGCACTTATTAATTAAAATGGTTTTTCACTTCCTTTTTTTTTTCTTTTTAATGCAAGCCCTTTTGAAAACACTTTGAAACTCTATTGCCGCAGAAAGGGTACCTTATTTTCCGGACCATAGGGCGCACCGGATTATAAAGCGCACTAAACTTGTGCGATCATCCCAAAATATCACATTTTACTGACTTTCTGGATTATTTTGAAAACTGTGAACGTTGTGTCCTCCGGACCAAAGAGGATAAGAACCATCCGGATTGTTCTAGGGTGAAAGTGTAAAAGGCAGCATGTGTGATGGTATGGGGGTGTATTAGTGCCCAAGACATGGGTAACTTACACATATGTGAAGGCACCATTAATGCTGAAAGGTACATACAGCTTTTGGAGCAACATATGTTGCCATCCAAGCAACGTTACCATGGACGCCACTGCTTATTTCAGCAAGACAATTGCTGAAATTCATAGTAAAAGAGTGCGGGTACTAGACTGGCCTGCCTGTAGTCCAGACCTGTCTCCCATTGAAAATTTGTGGTGCAATTTGAAGCTGAAAATAGACAGTTGAACAACTTAAGCTGTACATCAAGCAAAAATGTGTCTCCTCAGTTCCCAAACAGTGGTAAAAATGCCCCTGCAATTAAGCTCAAATGTTATGATTATTTGCACCAAAAAAAATGAAGTTTCTCAGTGTGAACATGAAATATCTTGTCTTTGCGGTCTATTCAATTGAATATAAGTTGAAAATGATTTGCAAGTAGTTGTATTCTCTTTTTATTTACCATTTACACAACGTGCCGACTTCATTGGTGTTGTAACTAAATAAAAAAAATATGTTAAATGTTTGCCGGACTGATAAAGCATGGACATAAATGAGCATGTTAATCACACACAAGGTGTACTACATAGTAATGTGCCGGCGGGTTTGGGACAAACAAATGTGGTCTGTGTTTCCGTCGCACCCCTGCTGTGAAGGTTAACAAAGAGGTTGGAGTCTCAGAGGGTGATGAGAAAATTGAGGAAATGAACCCAGTCCTTGCATTTCCATAATGAGATGGAACCTGATCCTGAATTGTTAAACCCCATTTTTTTTTTTTTAACGTCTTCCTGACTTAAAAAGAAGGACTGGCGACTGCTTTTTTGACGTGGTGTTAGGTCAGTTTTTACACCGAGGGCCCGATCTACTAAAGAAGACCTGGGAAAAATATGCGGCCCATTAAGATTTTCAACCCGGCCAGTCAGACGTTCTACACCATTTCTTTAGACCTTTAACATCAAAAGTGTATTTGCCATTATTATGTGCAGTGAAGACCGTAAGTCTTGAACTATAGAAAGTATTTCAATGGGTGAAATCTGCACTTTTGGGTGTCATAGGAGTTATAATCAATCAATTTACTTGTGGATGACTGATTTTTCAATGCCCTTTCTCATGTGATGCAACAGGCTGCAACCATGACAACATTTTGGGGGAGTCTAGTCACTGTGGTAATGAACACCCAAGGGGGATGGGAGTAAACATGGGTCTTCTGCAGTTGAACAAAAAAAAAAACATGTCCTTGTTATACCTTTTCACAAAATAATACCATGAACTCCCTATTAAGCAGTGCTCATAGAGTAAGTGCACTTTTTGTTATACCTTATCACAAAATAATACCATGAACTCCCTATTAAGCAGTGCTCATAGAGTAAGTGCACTTTTTGTTATACCTTATCACAAAATAATACCATGAACTCCCTATTAAGCAGTGCTCATAGAGTAAGTGCACTTTTTGTTATACCTTTTCACAAAATAATACCATGAACTGCCTATTAAGCAGTGCTCATAGAGTAAGTGCACTTTTTGTTATACCTTTTTTACAAAATAATACCATGCACTCCCTATTAAGCAGTGCTCATAGAGTAAGTGCACTTTTTGTTATACCTTTTTTACAAAAAAATACCATGCACTCCCTATCAAGCAGTGCTCATAGAGTAAGTGCACTTTTTGTTATACCTTTTTTACAAAATAATACCATGCACTCCCTATTAAGCAGTGCTCATAGAGTAAGTGCACTTTTTGTTATACCTTATCACAAAATAATACCATGAACTCCCTATTAAGCAGTGCTCATAGAGTAAGTGCACTTTTTGTTATACCTTTTTTACAAAATAATACCATGAACTCCCTATTAAGCAGTGCTCATAGAGTAAGTGCACTTTTTGTTATACCTTTTTTTACAAAATAATACCATGCACTCCCTATTAAGCAGTGCTCATGGAGTAAGTGCACTTTTTGTTATACCTTATCACAGAATAATACCATGAACTCCCTATTAAGCAGTGCTCATAGAGTAAATGCACTTTTTGTTATACCTTATCACAAAATAATACCATGAACTCCCTATTAAGCAGTGCTCATAGAGTAAGTGCACTTTTTGTTATACCTTATCACAAAATAATACCATGAACTCCCTATTAAGCAGTGCTCATAGAGTAAGTGCACTTTTTGTTATACCTTATCACAAAATAATACCATGAACTCCCTATTAAGCAGTGCTCATAGAGTAAGTGCGCTTTTTGTTATACCTTATCACAAAATAATACCATGAACTCTCTATTAAGCAGTGCTCATAGAGTAAATGCACTTTTTGTTATACCTTATCACAAAATAATACCATGAACTCCCTATTAAGCAGTGCTCATAGAGTAAGTGAACTTTTTGTTATACCTTTTTTACAAAATAATACCATGCACTCCCTATTAAGCAGTGCTCATAGAGTAAATGCACTTTTTGTTATACCTTATCACAAAATAATACCATGAACTCCCTATTAAGCAGTGCTCATAGGGTAAATGCACTTTTTTAGAATTCTAGACAAGAAAACATATGTTTGTCTTTTTTTTATGCATTCTAAATCGTAAATAAACATTAGAAAAAGTCAGCTAACGATGGAGTCAATGGGAGTAGAGCTTTTTCGCATATTCTCTAAAAACATCCAAACTCCTCCACCATGGGTTTATATACACGCTGTAAGTATATATGTTATGCCTTAACAGGCACATTTATAATAATGTGATATTTACGTATTTTGCTAATTTCAAGTCTGCGGCGTCGCATTATTTTCATAGACAAATCACAACGCTTTTAACAACACTAACTACTACTCATGCAGACTGCATGAGGGACAACAAACATGATAAAACAAACACTTAGGGCTGGATTTATTAAAGAGTTGTACTTTATGAGGTTTATTAATTATGGATAAATACATGAGGGCATTGAATTTTTGTTACTGTTTGTAACTAAATGGTCTATATATATATATATATATATATATTGATGGGAAGGGAAAAATTGGATATGAGGGCCAGCATGGACAAATAGAACAGACAAGCCATTGTAATGTCTGCTCGCGGAAAAACAAAAATCCTCATCTACGATTTGACTCCCTCGAATGGCCTTGACGCTCCAACAACAGGAGCAGGCTGTTCTGAAAACATCCCAGAGGACACCTCAATGATGGACGCTTTTGACCTCCCTCCCTCCTCAACGACACCTGGAGTCAAACTTTTTGCTTGCATGCAGAACGGCCCCAGGCTTATGAACATGAACATCAACACACCCAAGACAATGAGCATATACACACACATCACCCCTCTCCCACCCCACGCTTTCACCAGCGCTTGATTCCCCTTTGGGGTGATAGACGGCTGGCAGCGCTTCATAGCAGCAGTCGACCTCCTGGGACCCAACTCCTCCCCACCCTCTGTTGCGAGTTGTCGTGATTAAATGTAACGTGTTTAAGTGAAAAAGGCACAATTCAGTAAGTAATTCAGTTTGTTTGGGGTCGTACATTTTCCAACATATATATATATATGTATATATATATATATATATATATATATATATATATATATATATATATATATATATATATATATATATATATATATATATATATATATATATATATATATATATCTATATATATTCCAACATAACTGTCCTTCATACCGACAGCCATCAGACTGTATAATGCATATGTTCCTCTTGACTGTACATGTACTGTAAATGTACAATGCATTTATATTATTCACATGTGAATAATGCTGTATAATAGACTGTATTTATATTATTCACATGTGAATGATGCTGTATAATAGACTGTATTTATATTATTCACATGTGAATAATGCTGTATACTAGACTGTATTTATATTATTTACATGTGAATTATGCTGTATAATAGACTGTATTTATATTATTCACATGTGAATAATGCTGTATAATAGACTGTCTTTATGTTATTCACATGTGAATCATGATATATTTATATTTTTCACATGTGAATAATGCTGTATAATAGACTGTATTTATATTATTCACATGTGAATAATGCTGTATAATAGACTGTCTTTATGTTATTCACATGTGAATCATGATATATTTATATTTTTCACATGTGAATAATGCTGTATAATAGACTGTATCTATATTATTCACATGTGAATAATACTGTATAATAGACTGTATTTATATTATTTACATGTGAATAATGCTGTATAATAGACTGTATCTATATTATTCACATGTGAATAATACTGTATAATAGACTGTAATTATATTATTCACATGTGAATAATTATGTATAATAGACTGTATTTATATTATTCACATGTGAATAATGCTGTATAATAGACTGTATTTATATTATTCCCATGTGAATAATATTGTTAAATAGACTGTATTTATATTATTCACATGTGAATAATGCTGTATAATAGACTGTCTTTATGTTATTCACATGTGAATAATGCTGTATAATAGACTGTATTTATATTATTCACATGTGAATAATATTGTTAAATAGACTGTATTTATATTATTCACATGTGAATAATGCTGTATAATAGACTGTATTTATATTATTCACATGTGAATAATGCTGTATAATAGATTGTATTTATAGTATTCATATGTGAATGATGCTCTATAATAGACTGTATTTATATAATTCACATGTGAATAATGCTGTATAATAGACTGTATTTATATTATTCACATGTGAATAATGCTGTATAATAGACTGTATTTATATTATTCACATGTGAATAATGCTGTATAATAGACTGTATTTATATTATTCACATGTGAATAATGCTGTATAATAGACTATTTATATTATTCACATGTGAATAATGCTGTATAATAGATTATTTATATTATTCACATGTGAATAATGCTGTGTAATAGACTGTATTTATGTTATTCACATGTGAATAATGCTGTATAATAGACTGTCTTTATATTATTTACATGTGAATGATGCTGTATAATAGACTGTAATTATATTATTCACATGTAAAAAAAATACCTAAGTGTTTATTGTCTATTGTGAGCGAACTGTGGTGCTGAATGTCCACCAGGGATCAATGAAGTACTTTCTATTCTATTCTATTCTATATTTTTAGGTGCAATTACACATAAAACCGATGCTGATTTCCTCGCACATTAGCTATTGTCTTTTATCAGCATGATGAAAAAAAAAATCATTGTACTAAATAGGAGAAAAGAGCAACAAATCTCTTAAGAGCTGCATCACATTTCAGTCATTCAGGTTACGTGTTGCAAGAAAATGCATTTTTTTACTGTCATTTCCTGATTGTGCATGCTCAGTTTACCCGAGTGCTCCTTTTTTTTTACGCTTAAACTCACTAGAAATGCTTGCTTAATAAGGCAAAGCGTGGCATTATGTGTGTGAAGGTGACACTTTGTTGCACCATCGCCCACACATACAGGCCCACTGGCACACCATCGTTGGCCACCTCCTGCCTCTCACCGCCCTCTCCTCCATCTTCCGCAGCCATTTCCCCCTCGAGCAAACCCAGCAAATGTTTAAATTACACGACCAAGTAAGCAAGATTAATTAAAATGATAATCTATGAGCGGAATATATTTCACAGTTAGCCAGGCTGCAGCTTGAGTTGGGAAGTCAAAGTGGTGTGTCAAAGTGTTGACCTGTTCATCTGCTACAGCCGTCCTGGTCATTTACAGAATTAAGGTTGCACAATGAAATCCTCATCACACGCACAACGATCATATACTGGATCAAGAATAATAATAAACTGGGGAAATGTGATGTATTAATGACTTATGAATTTGAATTATTCAACATGAGACACAGTTTAAATACTTTGTAAAGTCACTTTACCCAGGAAACCTTACAATGTGCATATCCATCCATCCATTTTCTACCGCTTGTCCCTCTCGGGGTTGCAGGGGTGCTGGAGCCTATCCCAGTTGCATTTGGGCGGAAGGCGGCGTACACCCGGGACAAGTCGCCACCTCATATTGTGCAATGATCTATCAAATAACAAATTAAAGGGCCCCATCTAATGCTGACAACATTGGCACTTACTTCATAGTTCTGGACCTAAAAATGACGTCTACAAGTTAACGTTGTACGGTATACCGGTACTAGTATAGTACCACCATACTAATGAATCAAAACGGTACTACATTCCCTTTGAAAAATACCAGTCCCTTTTTATTAATTTTTTTACAGGCTTGACGGCGCATCGTCACGTGGTGACATTGCTGGTTTTACGAACAGAGGAGCATGTTCGGCAGCGCACACACACGGAGTACTTACAAGCAGACACAGTGTGTAGACAGAAAAGGGAGAACGGACGCATTTTGGTGTAAAAAGTCAAGATAAAGGTGAAGTTATAACACTGAAACGCCCTCAGGAAGAGGTGCTTTAAGACATGGCTAGCTAGCCAGCAGCTAGCATCTATCGGCAGTCAAGTAGCATTATCACCGGAGGACGAGGGATAGGTAAACATGCTTCACTACACACCGTAGCTCACCGGCGTCACAATGTAAACAAATACCATGGGTGGATCTACACTTGACATCCACTGTAATGATACCAAGTACAAGAGCGTATCTAGTCGATACTACTATGATTACATCGATATTTTTTAGCATCACAAAAACTTTTTTTCCTTATTTTAAAATGCATTTTATGTTTATAAAGTCAGTAAATATGTCCCTGGACACATGAGGACTTAAATTATGACAAATGTTCTATCCTGTAACTACTTGGTATCGGATCGATACCTAAATGTGTGGTATCATCCCAAACTAATGTAAAGTATCAACGAAGAGAAGAATAAGTGATTATTACATTTGAACAGAAGTGTAGATAGAACATGTTAAAACAGAAAATAAGCAGATATTAACAGTAAATGAACAAGTAGATTAATAATTATTTTTTACAGTTTGTCCCTCATAATGTGTACAAAATAATAGGTGTATAAATGACACAATATGTTACTGCAGACTAATTAGGAGTCTTTGTTTGTTTACTTACTACTAAAAGACAAGTTGTCTAGTATGTTCACTATTTTATTTAAAGACTACATTTGTCACGGTTCCTTTTCCCGGGATGCAAACGGACGACTCCGGACAGGACTTGCAGGTAGGAACATCATTTAATTCTCAAAAAAACACTCAAAGAGGTACCAAAACAGAAAACCAACCGACGGAACAAGATGCCAATGGCACTCGAAACTAAACTTAGCTTAGACTAGGGGACAAGCAAAACTTACGTGACGCGAGCATGAAGCAAACAAAGAAGCCAGACCGACTGACTGGCGAAAGGTAGGCTTAAATAATGTCTCTTGATGAGCAACAGGTGAGCGTCCCGAACACAAGAGGCAGGTGCAAATATTTAGTAGCCATGTTAACAAACTCAGGAGGTGAACAAACAGGAACTGGAGGAGTCCAAAACAAACAGAAAGCATGATCCGCACCACGGATCATGACAAAATTGCAATAATAAACATGTACTTAATGTACCCTAAGATATTTTTTTTTAAATAAAGCCAATAATAAAAACATGTGTGGTCCCCTTTATTTAGAAAAGTTTCAAAAGACATTTTGGTACCGGCACCGGTACAAAATTATAATCATATTTATACATATCTATTTTGTATAATGTGAACCATATCAGTTTTGAAGAAATCATGGACCAAAGTGACAAAACATGCAATTAAGTGATAAAAATAATAGTTTTGCATACGTTTATCCTCACTGTCTATGCAGGGAAATGGGCTCCAGTCCTGTAGATGGCGTCCCTCCAAGAGGGGGCAGCATATGCAATCTGGCGATGATAAGGGGGCGTTCCAAGTACAGATAGTTATCTACCCAAGACTCAAAAACTAATTGGTGTTATGGGAAACGACTGCCAGATTCAGAGCAAAACATAGATAAAGTGAATATGTTAGTGAAAGACTGGTCATAAGTAAAAATTGTTTGTTGATGTACAGTCGTGGTCAAAAGTGTACATACACTTGTAAAGAACATCAAGTCATGGCTGTCTTGAGTTTCCAGTACTTTCTAAAACTCATATTTATTTGTAAAAGAGTGATTGGAGCACATACTTGTTGGTCACAAAAAATATTCATGAAGTTTGCTTCTTTTATGAATTTATTATGGGTCTACTGAAAATGTGAGGGTCAAAAGTATACATACAGCAACGTAAATATTTGCTTACATGTCCCTTGGCAAGTTTACCTGCAATAAAGCGCTTTTGGTAGCCATCCACAATTGAGTTTTTGACCACAAAATTGGTGCAGTTCAGCTAAATGTGTTGCTTTTCTGACATGGAGTTGTTTCTTCATCATTGTCCACACCTTTAAGTCAGGACTTTGGGAAAGCCATTCTAAAACCTTCATTCTAGCCTGATTTAGCCATTCCTTTACCACTTTTGGTGTGTGTTTGGGGGTCATTGTCCTGTTGGAACACCCAACTGCGCCCAAGACCCAACCTCCGGGCTGATGATTTCACCTTGTCCTGAAGAATTTGGAGGTAATCCTCCTTTTTCATTGTCCCATTTACTCTCTGTAAAGCAGCAGTTCCATTGGCAGCAAAACAGGCCCAGAGCATAATACTACCACCACCATGCTTAGCGGTAGGCTTGGTGTTCCTGGGATTAAAGGACTCACCTTTTCTCCTCTAAACATATTGCTGGGTATTGTGGCCAAACAGCTCCATTTTTGTTTCATCTGACCAAATAACTTTCTTCCAGAAGGTCTTATCTTTGTCCATGTGATGTCAGATGAAACAATAATTACTCCACTCCGAAATCATCAGCCCGGAGGTTGGGTCTTGGGTGCAGTTGGGTGTTCCAACAGGACAATGACCCCAAACACACCTCAAAAAGTGGTAGAGGAATGGCTAAATCAGGCTAGAATGAAGGTTTTAGAATGGCCTTCCCAAAGTCCTGACTTAAACGTGTGGACAATGCTGAAGAAACAAGTCCATGTCAGAAAAGCAACAAATTTAGCTGAACTGCACCATTTTTGTCAAGAGGAGTGGTCAAAAATTCCAGCAGAAGCTTGTGGATGGCTACCAAAAGCGCCTTATTGCAGTGAAACTTGCCAAGGGACATGTAAGCAAATATTAACATTGGCAGCAAAACAGGCCCAGAGCATGATACCATACTTGCCAACCCTCCCGTTTTTAGCGGGAGAATCCCGGTATTCAGCGCCTCTCCCGACAACCTCCCGGCAGAGATTTTCTCCCGACAAACTCCCGGTATTCAGCCGGAGCTGGAGGCCACGCCCCCTCCAGCTCAATGCGGACCTGAGACTGAGTGGGGACAGCCTGTTCTCACGTCCGCTTTCCCACAATATAAACAGCTTGCTTGCCCAATGAACGGAGAAGTTAAACAGGACACAACTGCCATCTAATGGATAGCCACCGGAACACTGAAATTCAAGTATTTTTATTTTTTTTCTATGTAAATAAAATAAATAAATATATATATATATATATATATATAGCTAGAATTCACTGAAAGTCAAGTATTTCATACATATATATATATATATATATATATATATATATATATATATATATATATATATATATATATATATATAGCTAGAATTCACAGAAAGTCAAGTATTTCATACATATATATATATATATATATATATATATATATATATATATATATATATATATATATATATATATATATATATATATATATATATGAAATACTTGAGTTGGTGAATTCTAGCTGTAAACAACCACACCCCCAACCACGCCCCCACCTCCCGATATTGGAGGTCTCAAGGTTGGCAAGTATGATAATACTACCACCACCATGCTTGACGGTAGGGATGGTGTTCCTGGGATTTACGGCCTCACCTTTTCTCCTCCCAACATATTGCTGGGTATTGTGGCCAAACAGCTCCATTTTTGTTTCATCTGACATCACATGGACAAAGATAAGACCTTCTTAAAGAAAAGTTATGTGGTTGTAAGTAAGAGTTGTAGGAATTATTGGAAACCCAAGACAGCCTTGACATGATGTTCTTTACAAGTGTATGCAAACTTTTGACCACAATTGTACATGTTCAACCGTTGCATTACAGTTGCTACATGCCCAGACTACACCACCGTCAGGAAAAGTTTTCTCGTTTCCCAAATTCTCATCACTTGCTGTAGCTCCTTTATTTTTTTTCCCCCCTTGTACTCTTTTCAAAAACATTGACTTATTCTCCAGGGTTCACCATGTGCCAACAACGCCTGCTGTTCAACGGCGCTCACTGCCGGTTCTGAACCTAATCAAAACATGGGTTCGAGTCAGTATTCTGGGTGTTGAATAATCCTTATGGGAAATAAACCCACATTTTGCTACTTTCTATCCTAAGTCGCCTGTGCAAGAAGTATACGACGACCAGGTTGTATGAACCTCACTGGGAGTTTGGAGAGTCCTCAATCAAAGACAATTAATAAATTGTGTTTGCATGCTTGGTGTGCTCTGCTTTGCATGAGCATCCTCATCGCCATGCCTCATTTACCTGTCGTTAGCACAATTAATGAGTGCAGGTTCAAGGTAGCTGGAGATTATGGCACCCTTGGAGAGAAACACTGAGCAGATGTGTGGAATGTGCATCTTTAAAACGTTATTTTTGCCAAGTATTGGGGACAAACCAATCAATAATGTCTACGAGACTTGAACGTTAATTATTCAACGTACTCTGGCATTTTGTAAAATTACCAACTTTCTGTGAACAGTCTGATCAAAGTCCAGAAACGCATGCTCGGGTGGGTCTAGCGGGGAAGAAAGTATTGATCTCACATTCAGAACGAAGGATAAGTGAGATTATGAGCAGTGGTTCTCATACATACTGTACATGTATTTCTTGCCGCAGATCATTTTAGAGGGTGCGGTATACATCATAACTCGGCTTCCCAACACAACTCATATGTACGTACCTGGGGCCGTACTTATCAAGCTTCTCAGAATGACTCCTAAGAAGTCTGCTAAGAGTTGACTTAAGAGTAAATAAATTATTCGCTGAAAGCTGCACTTCAAAGTTAGTTATCAAGCGTCTTACTCACACTTTCAGCGAAGTGTAGGACTGAATCTTAAGTGTCACACTCAGAGCTGAATTACGACATTACTATGTGCCATAAATGGAATTTTAGGTGACGTCATTTCTGTGTCCATAGAAATGACCAATCACGGAAGGGAATCCGTTGTCTAAGAATAAAGAAATATCTTGGAAATATTTAAGTGGACAATGGGAGTGTATATTTTGACAATAAACTACAAAATAATACAAAACAAACTAGTCCCCGCCGGCACTCACGCTACCGCTCCCTCTCTTCTATCGCCCACACACTCACTGACGTCACTCACCTCACGGCCACACACATACGCTACTGTCATAACATTTTCTTTCCAATTCATTAATTAGGCAACTAATTTGAAACTGGTGTGGGTGGCTCTATATATACTAGCCCACTGCAGCCACATGCAGAAATCAACATGGAATCGAAAAGTATTAAATCTGTGACAAAAATAATACCCGCTCTGTCTAAACGATACCGTTTGATCAGCTGCTCGTCATCAAACAAATCCAGAACATCGTTCCGCTCCCGGAATGTTCGCGCACGTCTCTCTCGCCTCAGTGGCATCCCCCACTGGCAACTCCTAACCACTTAAGACACCTCTGAAGGTCTCTTAAATATCGTGGAGAGTAGGAGTGATTCTTAGACTTAAGAACGTTGATAAAAAGCTTTTATTCTTAAGTTTGAGAGTAGGACTAAATTTCGCAAATTCTCAGGACTTAAGTGTAAAATGGCACTCTAAGAAGCTTGATAAGTACGGCCCCTGGTCTTCCAGAGAATAAAAAGACAGAGCAAGGGGGGGATCACATTTGCCAAATTAACTACAATAGAACCGCGATTTACAAACGTAATTGGTTCCTTAACAGGGTTTGTAAATCAATCAATCAATCAATGTTTACTTATATAGCCCTAAATCAGGAGTGTCTCAAAGGGCTGCCCAAGCCACAACGACATCCTCGGCTCAGATCCCACATCCGGGCAAGAAAAAACTCAACCCAATGGGATGACAATGAGAAACCTTGGAAGGGACCACAGATGTGGGGATGTGGATAAATAGACACATGATATACAGGTATATGATGATGCAACCTAAAGCTCCGTCCGTAAGAATACAGTCAATACTGTACATACAATATATACCGCATTTTCCAGACTATGAGGCGCAATTAAAATCTTTTTTTTTCCTCTCAAAACTCGACATCACCCGGTGCGCCTAATGTGAGGAGTAATTCTAGATTTGCTTACCGACCTCGAAGCTATTTTATTTGGTACATAGTGAAATGATAAGTGTGACCAGTAGATGGCAGCCACACATAAAAGATACGTGTGGACTGCAATGTGACTCAAGTAAACAACACCAACTTTCGAATTTCCACTGAAAATATAGAACATTACACACAAATCTGTCAAAAATGTTTTAGTAGGACTTTGGTAAGCTATGAAGCCACACCGCTTGATGGATTGTACTGTGCTTCAACATAGGGGTATTATTATGGTGTGTGTATAAGGTAAGACATATTATCTGGTGTTTTGTTTCGACAATATTATGCAAAAGCAACATTTCTTACCTTCTGGTACCTGCTGATCTGTATTTGGGATCTGCATAAGTCCTGAAAATGTGCGTGAGTCCGCCTTTGTAGTCGATAAGCTTCTTCTTTTTCTTAGACCGCCCACAAAACGGTGCATCCTGAAGCGACTTGAAGATGGTCTGTCAAACAACTTCTATGCAATATTTTGAGCAAAGAACCAGCATTACATGTTATGTAGACCACAAGGAAGTCTTTACATTTAGAAAAAAATTAATTAAAAAAAGACTCCTTTAATGCGCCCCATAATCACCTTATGTATGAAAAAATATCTAAAATTGATCAGCGGTGCGCCCTATGGTCCGGAAAATACGGTACATTTTTGTATTTAGTTTCTGTAGAATTCATAGCCCTCTTGTCCCAATACTAATGTTTGCATACTAAATAGGTGTAAGTGAAGTTTAATGGCTTTATTTCAATGAAGTATTGATTGATTGATTGATCGAAACTTGTATGAGTAGGTTGCACAGTACAGTACATATTCCGTACAATTGACCACTAAATGGTAACACCCGGATAAGTTGTTCAACTTGTTTAAGTCGGGGTCCACGTTAATCAACTCATGGTACACACACAATAATGTACTTCTGTTTAAAGAGGGAAACATTAAAGGTGGAGGCTGCACAATTTGATTCAATACAACCAAGTCAAGTTAGAGATGGCGAAGGAGAAAGAACTATCAAAGAGAAATATAATATTCAAAGTTTATTAAGCCGAGTGTGGCTGAAGGACAAATGTGTTGATAAAAGACAAAGAGCGCTAATCTTCCCCGTCAGACTTTGAATAAATGACGAAAACCTTTTCAGATTCTATGTTGGAGGGCATATTTATCTTTACATCTTTAAAATAAGTTCTTGAAACGTACAGGTGAATATTAAACATCATCACGATAATTGAAAGGCCTACTGAAAGCCACTACTAGCGAGCACGCAGTCTGATAGTTTATATATCAATGATGACATCTTAACATCGCAACACATGCCAATACGGCCGGGTTAACTTATAAAGTGACATTTTAAATTTCCCGCCACACTTCCGGTTGAAAAACTCCTTTGGATATGATTTATGCGCGTGACGTCACAAAATCCACGGAAGTGGTTGGACCCCGTCGAACCCGATACAGAAACCTCTTGTTTTCTTCGACAAAATTCCACAGTATTCTGGACATCTGTGTTGGGGAATCTTTTGCAATTTGTTTAATGAACAATGGAGACTGCAAAGAAGAACGTTGTAGGTGGGATGGATCGGTGTATTAGCGGCTAAGTACAATACTTACAGCAACACAACAAGGACTACTTACTACGCCTAGCCGATGTTTGCCGCCAAACCCACGGATGAAGTCCTTCGTCGTGCCGTCAATCGCTGGAACGCAGGTGAGCACGGCTGTTGATGGGAAGATGAGGGCTGGCTGGCGTAGGTGGAGCGCTAATGTTTTTATCATAGTTCTGTGAGGTCCGGTTGCTAAGTTGCTAAATTAGCCTTAGCGTCGTTAGCAACAGCATTGTTAAGCCTTACCAGGCTGAGAATTTTTAACCGTGTAGTTACATGTCCATGGTTTAATAGTATTGTTGATCTTCTGTCTATCCTTCCAGTCAGGGGTTTATTTATTTTGTTTCTATCTTCGTTTGAGAACGATGCTATCACGTTAGCTCAGTAGCTAAGTGTGTCACCGATGTATTGTCTTGGAGATAAAACTCACTGTAAATGTCCATTTCGCGTTCTCGACTGTCATTTTCAAGAGGATATAGTATCCGAGGTGGTTTAAAATATAAATCTGTGATCCACAATAGAAAAAGGAGAGAGTGTGGAATCCAATGAGCCAGCTTGTACCTAAGTTACGGCCAGAGCGAAAAAAGATACGTCCATCACTGCCTCTCAAGTCCTTCACTGTAGCGTTCCTCATCTACGAATCTTTCATCCTCGCTCAAATTAATGGGGTAATCGTCGCTTTGTCGCTCCGAATCTCTCGCTCCATTGTAAACAACGGGGAATTGTGAGGAATACTAGCTCCTGTGACGTCACGCTACTTCCGCTACAGGCAAGGCTTTTTTTATCAGCGAGCAAAAGTTGCAAACTTTATCGTCGATTTTCTCTACTAAATCCTTTCAGCAAAAATATGGCAATATCGCGAAATGATCAAGTATGACACATAGAATGGATCTGCTATTCCCGTTTAAATAAAAAAATAATAATTTCAGTAGGCCTTTAACATTGCAACACATGCCAATACGGCCGGGTTAACTTATAAAGTGCAATTTTAAATTTCCCGCTAAACTTCCTGTTGAAAACGTCTATGTATGATGACGTATGCGCGTGACGTCAACAGTTAAATGGAAGTTTTGGTACACCTTTGAATCCAATACAAAAAAACTCTGTTTTCATCTCAAAATTCCACAGTCTTCTGGACATCTGTGTTGGTGAATCTTTTGCAATTTGTTTAATGAACAAAGGAGACTGCAAAGAAGAAAGTTGTAGGTGGGATCGGTGTATTAGCGACTGGCTGCAGCAACGCAACCAAGAGGACTTTGAGATGGATAGCAGATGCGCTAGCCACCGAACATACCTTAACTTCCTCCGTCTCCGGGCCGCCGACCGCATCCGTGATTGGGTGAAGTCCTTCGTCGCACCGTCGATCGCTGGAACGCAGGTGAGCACGGGTGTTGATGAGCAGATGAGGGCTGTTAGGTGGATAGCTAATGTTTTTAGCATAGCTCTGTGAGGTCCTGTTGCTAAGTTAGCTTCAATGGCGTCGTTAGCAACAGCATTGTTAACCTTCGCCAAGCTGGAAAGCATTAACCGTGTAGTTACATGTCCATGGTTTAATAGTATTGTTGATTTTCTGTCTATCCTTCCAGTCAGGGGTTTATTTATTTTGTTTCTATCTGTATTTAACCACGATGCTATCACGTTAGCTCCGTAGCTAAAGTGTTTCGCCGATGTATTGTCGTGGAGATAAAAGTCACTGTGAATGTCCTTTTCGCGTTCTCGACTCTCATTTTCAAGAGGATATAGTATCCCAGGTGGTTTAAAATACAAATCCGTGATCCACAATAGAAAAAGGAGAGAGTGTGGAATCCAATGAGCCAGCTTGTACCTAAGTTACGGTCAGAGCAAAAAAAGATATGTCTTAGACTGCACTCTAGTCCGTCACTCTCACGTTCCTCATCCACAAATCTTTCATCCTCGCTCAAATTAATGGGGTAATCTTCGCTTTCTCTGTCCGAATCGCTCTCGCTGCTGGTGTAAACAATGGGGAAATGTGAGGAGCCTTTCAACCTGTGACGTCACGCTACTTCCGGTACAGGTAAGGCTTTTTTTTATCAGCGACCAAAAGTTGCAACTTTATCGTCGATGTTCTCTACTAAATCCTTTCAGCAAAAATATGGCAATATCGCGAAATGATCAAGTATGACACATAGAATGGATCTGCTATCCCCGTTTGAATAAAAACATTCATTTCAGTAGGCCTTTAATATATAATAAAACACCAAAGGAAAATGAGATGCTCTGGAGTGTTTAGGTCTGAGAATAATAGACACAAATTGTAGAGCACAATAAAGCAATGAATGGGACGATGAGAATGCAAAGTGGGTGGATGATTGTTTCATTATGTTTGCTGTCAAGCAGTTTCCCCTCACGGGGATTCACTGCTTTATTGGAGCTTAAGAGCTGCAAAATGGTAGTCCACATTGTTAAATGGTAGTCCATCCATGGTGGTGGTCAAAAGTGTACATACACTTGTAAAGAACATCATGTCATGGCTGTCTTGAGTTTCCAATCATTTCTACAACTCTTACTTTTTTGTGATAGTGATTGGAGCACATACTTGTTGGTCACAGAAAACATTCAAGAAGTTTGGTTCTTTTATTGAATTATGTTTATATAGCGCGTTTCTCTAGTGACTCAAAGCACTTTACATAGTGAAACCCAATATCTAAGTTACATATAAACCAGTGTGGGTGGCACTGGGAGCAGGTGAGTAAAGTGTCTTGCCCAAGGACACAAGGGCAGTGGCAAGGATGGCGGAAGCGGGGATCGAACCTGGAACCCTCAAGTTGCTGGCCCGGCCACTCTACCAACCGAGCCATACTGCCCGGTATAGCTAATTTAAATTTATTGAATGAATTTATTATGGGTCTACTGAAAACGTGAGCAAATGTGCTGGGTCAAAAGTATACATACAGCAATGTTAATATTTGCTTACATGTCCCTTGGCAAGTTTACCTGCAATAAGGCACTTTTGGTAGCCATCCACAAGCTTCTGCTTGAATTTTTGACCACTCCTCTTGACAAAATTGGTGCAGTTCAGCTAAATGTGTTGGATTTCTGACATGGACTTGTTTCTTCAGCATTGTCCACACCTTTAAGTCAGGGACTTTGGGAAGGCCATTCTAAAACCTTCATTCTAGCCTGATTTAGCCATTCCTTTACCACTTTTGAGGTGTGTTTGGAGTCATTGTCCTGTTGGAACACCCAACTGCGCCCAAGACCCAACCTCCGGGCTGATGATTTTAGCTTGTCCTGAAGAATTTGGAGCTAATCCTCCTTTTTCATTGTCCCATTTACTCTCTGTAAAGCAGCAGTTCCATTGGCAGCAAAACAGGCCCAGAGCATAATACTACCACCACCATGCTTGACGGTAGGCATGGTGTTCCTGGGATTAAAGGCCTCACCTTTTCTCCTCCAAACATATTGCTGGGTATTGTGGCCAACGAGCTATTTTTTTGTTTCAATTGACCACAGAACTTTCCTCCAGAAGGTCTTATCTTTGTCCATGTGATCAGCAGCAAACTTTAGACGAGCCTTAAGGTGTGGCTTCTGGAGCAAGGGCTTCCTTCTTTCATGGTAGCCTCTCAGTCCATGGCGATGCAAAACACGCTTGACTGTGGACACTGACACCTGTGTTCCAGCAGCTTCCCACTCATTGCAGACCAGCTTTTTGGTGGTTCTCAGTTGACTCTTGATCATCCTGACCAATGTTTTGTCAGCAGCAGGTATTAGCTTGCGTTTTCTTCCTGATCGTGGCAGTGACAAAACTGTGCCATGCACTTTATACTTAGGAACAACTGTCTGCACAGTTGCTCTCGGGACCCTAAGATGCTTTGAAATGGCTGCAAGGGACTTTCCTGACTTGTTCAAGTCAATAAATTGTTGTTTTTAGATCTGTGCTGAGTTCCTTTGCAATACGGGGGAAATAAATAACGGGAGTACGATGAAACTTGCTATGAAGAGCCAAGTGGGAAAAAATCTAATAAATGTATTTTTAAATAATTACTTAAGTGTGGCATTAAATAATTATAATTATAATTAGTACATGTGTTATGGAATGTGCCGTGATGTTTTAAATTTAATTAATTGTTGATTTAATAATTTTTTTCACAATTTAATTATTTTACGATTTAATTCATTATTCATTAAATTTTTTGTATGATTAAATATTATTATTATTATTATTAATATATTAATGACACATTAAAAAAAGAACTGCGAAATTTTGGGGGAATGTTGCCTATAATTTACAATCTTTATGAGAGACAAGAACACGTGTTTGTTTTCTTATTTAATGAATTCTAACTTGTAAATAATTGTAAATAAAAGCCTGCTTACAATGGTGTTAACGGCGTGGTGCTGTTGGGAGAGTGGCCGTGTCAGCAACCTAAAGGTTCCTGGTTCGATCCCCAGCTTCTACCAACCGAGTCACGTCCATTGCGTCCTTGAGCAAGACACTTCACCCTTGCTCCTGATGGGTGGTGGTTAGGGCCTTGCATGGCAGCTCCCGCCATCAGTGTGTGAATGTGTGTGTGAATGGGTGAATGTGGAAATAGTGTCAAAGCGCTTTGAGTACCTTGAAGGTAGAAAAGCGCTATACAAGTATAACCCATTTATAGGTACCATGTTATAGGTACCATGGGGTACCTATACCGTTGCACCCCCCAGTATGTTAGATACAAGAACAAATGTGTTTGCCAGGACTGTGTTTATAGAGCTGTGTGTGTCTGTGGGGCATTACCAAGGCAGGTCTAGAAAGGCAGATTTATAATTGGGGCAGCAGTAATTAAAACTGTTTCACTTTAATTGATGTCATGAACATAGTGAGGGGTCAGGCTGTTAAAGCACACTGACTGGCAGACACATTTTATTTCACAAAAAGAGGCACACAACCAATGTAGATGATGTTATACCTGGCAAATAACTCTAAAAGACAGTTTAAATACAACAAACAATCCACAATGACAAGTAATAACGTAAATATACTCACTATTTACTTTGCAGCTGTAATAACCTGCCGGGAAAAGGGGACCACCGTGGAGTGATGGAGGGAAAATATGAAATACCCATTTCCATAATTCATTGTTCATTGACCCATGCCCTTGTCAGCCCCTCTCTCTCTCATTACTTTGACAACCTTAATAAAATAATGCCTGCAAAGTATGTATGAGGGGATTTTCCTCCATTGTGTGAAGATCACCGCACAGTATTGAAAGGACAAAAGCCAAACTGTACTGCAATACCAGAGGATTTTTTTCACGTGTGGAACATCTTGAGAAGAGGCTTTGATAGTGCAGTGGTTCACTGTGCAGGCTGCAGGTTGAGTTCCCATTCAGTGATTATGTGGATATGAATGCCGTGGAACTGACAAAAGATTTCAGGATGTGATTTTCCTCGTTCCGCTGCCACAACTGAAGAGGCTACAGTAAGTTGGTCACATAGCATTGAGCATGAATACCACACGACTAAAGAAATAGTACAGTATTTTCCGGACTATAAGGCGCACTTAAAATCTTTTTTTTTCCTCAAAACTCGACGGCGCGCCTTATAACCTAATGTGCCTAATGTGAGGAATAATTCTGGTTTTGCTTACCGACCTCGAAGCTATTTTATTTGGTACATGGTGAATTTATAAGTGTGACCAGTAGATGGCAGTCACACATAAGAGATACGTGTGGACTGCAATATGATGGCAGTGACACATAAGTGTAGACTGCAATACGACTCAAGTAAAAAACACCAACATTTGAAGTGTTTCATTGAAAATATAGAACATTACACACGGCCCTCAAAAATCCATCAAAATGTTTTAGTACGACTTTGGTAAGCTATGAAGCCGCACCGCTTGATGGATTGTACTGTGCTTCAACATAGGTGTTATGGTTGGAGGAGGGAGTTGTGACGGCACGGAACCACAAGGGGGCAGGAAAGCTCTACTTCTTTATTATATATATAATAATAATATACAAAATCAACTAGAGAATGGAGAGTAACTAATCCAAAAGGGGTGTATGTGTGTGTGTGAGAGGAGGGACAAAGCAGAAGAAGGTCCGTGAGACAAGCAGTGGGTCCCTGGGGCTGAGAGAGACGTCAAGAGGTCCGTGTGCAAAGCAGGGGTGGAGGATCGAGGGAGGCAGTCCAAAGTCCAAAGGGGAAGTCGAGGCACACAGCTCGATTATGGAAGAGAACTACAGGAAGACACAAGGGAGATCAGACAAGAGAACTCGGAAGACAGGAGAGCAATCAAGCACACGGGAGGGAAGCCAGACACGGGATGCTTACTACGAATAGAAGACTAAGTTCCGGCCAGGATCCTTGGGTCCACTGGTCTGTATACCGCTTGTCCTCATCAGTCCCAGGTGTACTGATTGCTGATCGCCCACAGCCTTGCCGGCATGTGGGTGTGATTCGGCCAGCGCGAGCCAACGGAGGTGCCGGCAGGCCCAGCTGCCGGAAAAAAGCGGGTTCGAGCCCACGCCGTCACAATAGGAGTATTACTATGGTGTGTGTAGAAGGTAAGACATATTATCTGGTGTTTTGTTTTGCAATATTATGCAAAACCAACTTTCTTACCTTCTGGTACCTGCTGATCTATATTTGGGATCTGTATAAGTCCTGAAAAATTGCGCGCATCCGCAATTGTAGTCCGTGCCGACACCGTAGTAAATAAACATTTTATTTTTCTCTATTTTCTTGTTATGTGACATTCATCCTCCACTGTTGCCATTTCTAATATAAAGTAGTATAAAGTTCTCACTTATATCTGTCAGTCAACTCGCCATGAAAGCGCTAAAACATACCGGTGTAGTGAGTTTACATTATTCACCCAAGGAACTTTAGTTATTAGAGAGTTCCGTTGGGACGGTTTTTCACGGGACACATTTACGGCATTGTTGTTGTTGCACTAGTGAGCCACGGATGAGGAGATGCTGTCCGGACTTAAACGTGTGGACAATGCTGAAGAAACAAGTCCATGTCAGAAAAGCAACACATTTAGCTGAACTGCACCAATTTTGTCAAGAGGAGTGGTCAAATTTTATTTTATTTTTATTTTTTTTACACATAAATAAATGCAATCATGTGTGCTTACGGACTGCATCCCTGCAGACTGTATTGATCTATATTGATATATAATGTATATATTGTGTTTTTTATGTTGATTTCATAAAAAAAAAAAAATGTTTTTTTTTTTTTTTTTTTTTTTAATTTCTTGTGCGGCCCGGTACCAATCGGTCCGCGGACCGGTACCGGGCCGGGGCCCGGTGGTTGGGGACCACTGCCTTAGAGCGTAGGGCGAGACTGTGACTAAGTGTGCAGCTCCATGCATTCTCCTCATGAGCTAAATTGAACTCTGTCTCTGCATGGTTCCTTGCTTCTTGTCTGATTAATAGATGTCATCAGTGTTTGAACCTGACAATTACCTCCAAATTCTTCAGGACAAGCTAAAATCATCAGCCCGGAGGTTGGGTCTTGGGCGCAGTTGGGTGTTCCAACAGGACAATGACCCCAAACACACCTCAAAAGTGGTCAAGGAATGGCTAAATCAGGCTAGAATGAAGGTTTTAGAATGGCCTTCCCAAAGTCCTGACTTAAACGTGTGGACAATGCTGAAGAAACAAGTCCATGTCTTAAAAGCAACACATTTAGCTGAACTGCACCAATTCGATGGTCAAAAATTCAAGCAGAAGCTTGTGGATGGCTACCAAAAGCGCCTTATTGCAGGTAAACTTGCCAAGGGACATGTAAGCAAATATTAACATTGCTGTATGTATACTTTTGACCCTCACATTTTCAGTAGAGCCATAATAAATTCTAAAAAGAAGCAAACTTCATGAATGTTTTTGTGACCAACAAGTATGTGCTCCAATTTGTCACCTAGCCTGTCATTCATGTTCTCCCTGAGGCTTCGATGCTTCCCAAAGCTGTTCACCTTAAAACATGTGGCATGTCGTCTCTCCATGCAGCCGATGCTAATTGAGCCTGTCTTGCAGAGAAGAAAAGCTCAGCCAGCAGGAGTTGAGGTTCTTGTATTAGGTCAGTGGAAACAATTAACTTGCTGTTAGTTCTTCTTAGCTAATACAACAAAGCCCAATTAATACAGTAGCTGCACTGTTCCAAAGGTGAAGGTCGGCCCACTTCAGTAATTATGCATGTAATAACCGTGGTGCTGTCATTTTATTGTTTCGGACTTCCAAAATACACACTTTGCTGATTTGAGTAACAAGCCTAATAGACCCCCTTTTTAGACCAGTTGATCTGCCGTTTCTTTTCTTTTCTCCTCTGCCCCCCTCTCCCTTGTGGAGGGGGAGTTACACAGGTCCGGTGGCCATGGATGAAGTGCTGGCCGTCCAGAGTCGGGACCCGGGGTGGACCACTAGCCTGTGCATCGGTTGGGGACATCTCTGTGCTGCTGATGGTCTCCTGCTGGCCCCACTATGGACTGGACTCTCACTGTTGTGTTGGATCCACTGTGGACTGGACTTTCGCTGATGTGTTGAATCCACTATGGACTGGACTCTGACACTATTATGTTGGATCCACTATGGACTGGACTCTCACTATTATGTTAGATCCACTATGGACTGGACTCTCACTGTTGTGTTGGATCCACTGTGGACTGGACTTTCGCTGATGTGTTGAATCCACTATGGACTGGACTCTCACTGTTGTGTTGGATCCACTGTGGACTGGACTTTCGCTGATGTGTTGAATCCACTATGGACTGGACTCTGACACTATTATGTTGGATCCACTATGGACTGGACTCTCACTATTATGTTAGATCCACTATGGACTGGACTCTCACTGTTGTGTTGGATCCACTGTGGACTGGACTTTCGCTGATGTGTTGAATCCACTATGGACTGGACTCTCACTGTTGTGTTGGATCCACTATGGACTGGACTCTCACTATTATGTTAGATCCACTATGGACTGGACTCTCACTATTATGTTGGATCCACTATGGACTGGACTCTCACTATTATGTTAGATCCACTATGGACTGGACTCTCACACTATTATGTTAGATTCACTAAGGACTGGACTCTCACTATTATGTTAGATCCACTAAGGACTGGACTCTCAGTATTATGTTAGATCCACTATGGACTGGACTCTCACTATTATGTTAGATCCACTATGGACTGGACTCTCACACTATTATGTTGGATCCACTATGGACTGGACTCTCACTATTATGTTAGATCCACTATGGACTGGACTCTCACTATTATGTTAGATCCAATATGGACTGGACCCTCACTATTATGTTAGATTCACTAAGGACTGGGCTCTCACTATTATGTTAGATCCACTAAGGACTGGACTCTCACTATTATGTTAGATCCACTTTGGACTGGACTCTCACACTAATATGTTAGATCCACTATGGACTGGACTCTCACTATTATATTAGATCCACTATGGACTGGACTCTCACACTATTATGTTAGATCCACTATGGACTGGACTCTCACACTATTATGTTAGATCCACTATGGACTAGACTCTCACACTATTATGTTAGATCCACTATGGACTGGACTCTCACACTATTATGTTAGATCCACTATGGACTGGACTCTCACACTATTATGTTAGATCCACTATGGACTGGACTCTTACACTATTATGTTAGATCCATTATGGACTGGACTCTCACACTATTATGTTAGATCCACTATGGACTGGACTCTCACACTATTATGTTAGATCCACTATGGACTGGACTCTTACACTATTATGTTAGATCCACTATGGACTGGACTTTCACACTATTATGTTAGATCCACTATGGACTGGACTCTCACACTATTAGGTTAGATCCACTATGGACTGGACTCTCACACTATTATGTTAGATCAGCTATGGACTGGACTCTCACTATTATGTTAGATCCACTATGGACTGGGCTCTCACACTATTAGGTTAGATCCACTATGGACTGGACTCTCACACTATTATGTTAGATCAGCTATGGACTGGACTCTCACTATTATGTTAGATCCACTATGGACTGGACTCTCACACTATTATGTTAGATCCACTATGGACTGGACTCTCACACTATTTTGTTAGATCCACTATGGACTGGACTCTCACACTATTATGTTAGATCCACTATCGTCTGGACTCTCACAATATTATTTTAGATCCACTATGGACTGGACTCTCACTATTATGTTAGATCCACTCTGGACTGGACTCTCACTATTATGTTAGATCCACTATGGACTGGACTCTCACACTATTATGTTAGATCCACTATGGACTGGACTCTCACTATTATGTTGGATCCACTATGGACTGGACTCTCACTATTATGTTAGATCCACTATGGACTGGACTCTCACACTATTATGTTAGATCCACTATGGACTGGACTCTCACTAATATGTTAGATCCACTATGGACAGGACTCTCACACTATTATGTTAGATCCACTATGGACTGGACTCTCACTAATATGTTAGATCCACTATGGACAGGACTCTCACACTATTATGTTAGATCCACTATGGACTGGACTCTCACACTATTATGTTAGATCCACTATGGACTGGACTCTCACTATTATGTTGGATCCACTATGGACTGGACTCTCACTATTATGTTAGATCCACTATGGACTGGACTCTCACACTATTATGTTAGATCCACTATGGACTGGACTCTCACTATTATGTTGAATCCACTATGGACTGGACTCTCACTATTATGTTAGATCCACTATGGACTGGACTCTCACACTATTATGTTAGATCCACTATCGACTGGACTCACAATATTATTTTAGATCCACTATGGACTGGACTTTCACAATATTATGTTAGACCCACTCAACGTCCATTGTATCTGGTAACCCCTCGAGGGTCGGGGTGGGGGTGGGGGGGGGGGGGGGGGGGGGGGTTTCCTGTCCAAAGTCCTGTCCAAAGTCCTGTCCAAGTTTCTCATAGTCATTCACATTGACATCCCACTGGGTTGTGAGTTTCCCTTGCCCTTATGTGGGCTCTGTACCGAGGATGTTGTTGTGGCTTGTGCAGCCCTTTGAGACACTTGTGATTTAGGGCTATATAAATAAACATTGATTGATTGATTGAAGCCTAATTTGGCAAACATACAACTTTGTCATATTCGATCCTGGGTGGCACAATGGAAGGTCATCAATAATGTGATGTATTGTTGGGATTATGGTGTGGAACATTAGCCTGGTATTGGATCCTCAATTTGTGTGCTCAGGTGGTAGAGTGGTCTTCTCCCATCCTGATGGCTGTGGGTCCGATCCTCACCTGGAAGGTAGAAAGGCTCTATGCAAGTGAAAGTCCATTTACCGTACTTTCCGGACCATAGGGCGCACCGGATTATGAGGCGGGCTAAAAGAGTCATTTTATTATTTAATTTTTTTTAAATGTAAAAGACTTCCTTGTGGTCTACATAACATGTAATGGTGGTTCTTTGCTCAAAATGTTGCATAGTAGATGTTTTACAGATCAATCAATAACGGAGCAGCATATCCTCATCCGAAAAAACAACAACGGCCAAAATGTGAAAATATAAAAAAACGTCCGACCGGAACTCTCTAATAACTAAAGTTCCTTGGGTGAATAATGTACACTCACTACACCGGTATGTTTTAGTGCTTTCATGGCGAGTTGACTGACAGATATAAGTAAGAACTTTACACTACTTTATATTAGAAATGGCAACAGTGGAGGATGAATGTCACATAACAAGAAGATAGAGGAAAAGAAGAAGCTTATCAACTACGGTGTCGGCACGGACTGCAATGGTGGATGTGCGCAAATTTTCAGGACTTATGCAGATCCCGAATACAGATCAGCAGGTACCAGAAGGTAAGAAAAGTTGCTTTTGCATAATATTGTGAAACAAAACGCCATATAATGTGTCTGCTAATAGATGCTATTGTGCGGTCCTTATACACACACCATAGTAATACTCGTATGTTTAATGCGCCGACAATCCATCAAGCGGTGTGGCTTCATAGCTTACCAAAGTCGTACTAAAACATTTTGACAGATTTTCGAGCGCCGTGTGTAATGTTCTATATTCTCAATGGAACATTTAAAATGTTTGTGTTGTTTACTTGAGACTTATCTCTTATGTTTGACTGCCATCTACTGGACGCACTTATCATTACACCATGTAGCAAATAAAATTGCTTCGAGGTCGGTAAGCACAACCAGAATCACGCCGTACATTAGGCGCACCGGGTTGTAAGGCACACTGTACATTTTTGAGAAAATGAAAGGATTTTATGTGCGCCTTATAGTCCGAAAAATACGGTATATATTATTGTAAGGAATTAATTGAAAATGGACTCTCCTGGTCAACAACATTTATTTTTATGACCTCGCTATGCTGCTGACCAACGCAACAGTTTGAACGGTTTGATTTTTTTTAATGTTTGTGTTTAGAGGATATGAAAGTTTCTTTGTGCCTGAAGTGCAGCATTAATTGTAGCATACACCGCTTTCTTCTTTTTCCCGTGTCTTTCCACCTTTTATGTACTTCAGAGGCTCTGAATTCCCCAAGGACTATTGGTAGCCATGACTCCCGGGAGCTAAAGACTGGGCTGCACTGTTTTCATGCACTTTTATAGACACACTCCCCGGGCCAAAGCACGCCTGGATCTCCACTTATACACTGAATTTCTCTCCATTACATCTGGCGTACACTCCACGTATGCATTCAGACAAAGCTTCTTGCACCACACCCTCAAATACTGTATTTATACAGTATTTAATGATATATTTAATATATAATAGGGGGCACTTAAAATACTTTATTTTTCTCAAAACTCGACTATGTACGGAATAATTCTGGTTTTGTTTATCAAACTGGAAGCTATTTTATTCTGAACATGGTGTAATGATAAGTGTGACCAGTAGATGGCAGTAACACATAAGAGATACGTGTAGACTGCAATATGAAGGAAGTCACACATAAAAGATACGTGTAGACTGCAATATGACTCAAGTAAACAAAACCAACATTTTATATGTTCCATTGAAAATATAGAACATTACACACGGCGCTCAAAAATATATCAAAATGTTTTAGTAGGACTTTGGTAAGCTATGAAGCCACACCACTTGATGGATTGTACTGTGCTTCAACATAGGAGTATTATTATGCTGTGTGTATAAGGTAAGACATATTATCTGCCGTTTTGTTTCGCAATATTATGCAAAAGCAACCTTTCTTACCTTCTGGTACCTGCTGATGTGTATTTGGGATCTGCATAAGTACTGAAAATTTGCGCACAACCGCCTTTGTAGTCCGTGCCAACACCGTAGTCGATAATCTTCTTCTTTTTCTCTATCTTCTTGTTATGTGACATTCATCCTCCACTGTTGCCATTTCTAATATAAAGTAGTGTAAAGTTCTTACTTATATCTGTCAGTAAACTCACCATGAAAGCACTAAAACATACCGGTGTAGTGAGTTGACATTATTCACCCAAGGAACTTTAGTTATTAGAGAGTTCCGGTCAGACGGTTTGTTTCACGGGACACATTTCGGGTGTTGTTGTTGCACTAATGAGCCACGGATGAGGAGATGCTTGCTCCGTTATTGATTGAAGTAAAGTCTGAATGTCATTAAAACAGTTAGCGCCATCTTTTGGACACTTCTTCCACTCCCGTCCTTGCACGCTACAGCGCTACAACAAGGAGAAGACGCTGTCCAAGTGGAGGCACGTAAATAAGACCGCCCAGAAAACGGCGCATCCTGAAGAGACTGTCAGAAAGCGACTTGAAGATGATGTGTAAAACATCATCTATGCAACATTTTAAGCAAAGAACCACCATGACATGTTATGTAGACCACAAGGAAGTCTTTTACTTTTAGAAAAAAAATAATATTAATATGACTCCTTTAATGCGCCTTATACAGTGGTGGTCAAAAGTGTACATACACTTGTAAAGAACATCATGTCATGGCTTGGTCGGGGGTAGGGGGTGGTTATTTCATTTATATATATATATATATATATATATATATATATATATATATATATATATATATATATATATATATATATATATATATATATATATATATATATACATATACATATGTGTATGAAATACTTGACTTTCAGTGAATTCTAGCTATATATATATATATATATATATATATATATATATATATATATATATATATATATATATATATATATATATATATATATATATATATATATATATATATATATATATATATATTTATATATGTATATTTATTTTATTTACATAGAAAAAAAAAAAAAAAAACTTGAATTTCAGTGTTCCGGTGGCTATCCATTAGATGGCAGTATTGTCCTGTTTAACTTCTCCGTTCATGATGAGTATATCATTTCGGCCACCGTGTTCAATGGAGAAGTCTGTGCTACAAAATGTACAGGCAACATACCCCTTCCCCTTCGAACTGTCCTGGATGAACTGAAATTCTTGTTTCCATTCGTATTTCTTCATCTTGCTCGTCGACGGCGTCGCCATGTCTGTAACTTCCTCGTTCTTCTACTTCGTCTTCTTGTCGTGTGCGCAGTTGTGCACTCTACTCTCTAAAAGCCCTAGATGTTATGACGTTATTGGGCAGGCAAGCTGTTTATATTGTGGGAAAGCGGACGTGAGAACACGTGAGCTGGAGGGGGGCGTGGCCTCCAGCTCTGGCTGAATACCGGGAGTTTTGTCGGGAGAAAATCTCTGCCGGAAGGTTGTCGGGAGAGGCGCTGAATACCGGGATTCTCCCGCTAAAAACGGGAGGGTTGGCAAGTATGCCACTGCCATGCTTGACGGTAGGCATGGTGTTCCTGGGATTAAAGGCCTCACCTTTTCTCCCTCCAAATATATTGCTGGGTATTGTGGCCAAACAGCTCCATTTTTGTTTCATCTGACATCAAATGGACAAAAATAAGACCTTCTGTGGTCATGTAAACTTTTGACCACGACTGTATATGCAAAAAGATTGAAAATAGACCATTCATCAGCAGTGCGCCCTACGGTCCGGAAAATACGGTACACCCCTTCACCTTGGCTCAGGCAGATGACTATTTATCTTCTAATTTCCATACAGGCTTAGTGTGACATCACTTGATAAACAACGAGTGTCTGGCACAAGCTGCTTTGGGAATCTCTTACGGAGACTCTTTTATTTCCAAGTAGTCCGATAAGGGGCCGCCGGTTGTGAATGCGTACGAGGGTAACTCTGCCAAAAAACCCACAGATGCTGTGATAGAGTGCAGAAGAGGAGTTGCTTCGAGGGGTTTTAATTTCCCAAAGCAGGAATGAAATGATGATGTCGAACAGGAAAAGACAGCCTCAATGCGGAAAAAAGAGGAATAATTACTACGCGAGAGGGCGGCTAATTAACAAGTTCTGAGATTTCCCAGTGTCATCACAGAACAATGAATATATCAGCCAGGACAGGATTACGTAACCATTGAATTAAAGGCCTACTGAAATGATTTTTTTTAATTTAAACGGGAATAGCAGATCCATTCTATGTGTCATACTTGATCATTTCGCGATATTGCCATATTTTTGCTGAAAGGATTTAGTAGAGAAAATCGACGATAAAGTTCGCAACTTTTGCTCGCTGATAAAAAAAAAAGCCTTGCCTGTAGCGGAAGTAGCGTGACGTCACAGGAGCTAGTATTCCTCACAATTCCCCGTTGTTTACAATGGAGCGAGAGAGATTCGGACCGAGAAAGTGACGATTACCCCATTAATTTGAGCGAGGATGAAAGATTCGTAGATGAGGAACGTTACAGTGAAGGACTTGAGAGGCAGTGATGGACGTATCTTTTTTCGCTCTGACCGTAACTTAGGTACAAGCTGGCTCATTGGATTCCACACTCTCTCCTTTTTCTATTGTGGATCACGGATTTGTATTTTAAACCACCTGGGATACTATATCCTCTTGAAAATGAGAGTCGAGAACGCGAAATGGACATTCAGTGCCTTTTATCTCCACGAAAATACATCGGCGAAATGCTTTAGCTACGAGCTAACGTGATAGCATCTTGCTTTAACTGCATATAGAAACAAAAGAAATAAACCCCTGACTGGAAGGATAGATAGAAAATCAACAATACTATTAAACCGTGGACATGTAAATACACGGTTAATGCTTTCCAGGCTGGCGAAGGTTAAAAATGCTGTGCTAACGACGCCATTGAAGCTAACTTAGCAACCGGAGCGCACAGAGCTATGCTAAAAACATTAGCTCTCCACCTACGCCAGCCAGCCCTCATTTGCTCATCAACACCCGTGCTCACCTGCATTCCAGCGATCGGCGGAAGGACGAAGGACTTCACCCGATGCGTTTGGCGGCCCGGAGACGTAGGAAGTCAAGGTGAAGTCGGTGGCTAGCGCGGCTAGCGCTCCAACAAAGTCCTCCTGGTTGTGTTGCTGTAGTCCGCTGCTAATACACTGATCCCACCTACAACTGTCTTCTTTGCTGCCTTCATTGTTCATTAAAAAAATTGCAAAAAATGTCCAGAATACTGTGGAATTATGAAATGAAAACAGAGCTTTGTGGATAGGATTCTACGGGGTACCATAACTTCCGTTACTCGGACTTCGTCACGCGCATACGTCATCATACCGCGATGTTTCAGCCGGATATTTCCCGGGAATTTTAAAATGTCACTTTATAAGTTAACCCGGCCGTATTGGCATGTGTTGCAATGTTAAGATTTCATCATTGATATATAAACTATCAGACTGCGTGGTCGCTAGTAGTGGCTTTCAGTAGGCCTTTAAACGTGTGGACAATGCTGAAGAAACAAGTCCGTGTCAGAAAAGCAACACATTTAGCTAAACTGCACCAATTTTGTGGTCAAGTGGTCAAGCAGAAGCTTGTGGATGGCTACCAAAAGCGCCTTATTACAGGTAAACTTGCCAAGGGACATGTAAGCAATTATTAACATTGCTGTATGTATACTTTTGACCCTCACATTTTCAGTAGAGCCATAATAAATTCATAAAAGAAGCAAACTTCATGAATGTTTTTTGTGAGCAACAAGTATGTGCTCCAATCACTACATCACAAACAAATAAGAAATGATTGTAAAGTCAAGACAGCCATGACATGATGTTCTTTACACGTGTATGTACACTTTTGACCACCACTGTAAGTATTTCAAGAAGATGGCATCTCTGTGTTCGGAGAAAAGAGCGGCGCATATTTCCCCAAAGGTTTTTGAAGCTCAATTACAAGGAAACACAACTACGAAGCCCTGGCAGGTTGCACTACTTCAAAGAAAAGACCTATTGACATACACACACAAAAGTGTGAAGAAAAAAAAAAAAAAGCCCCTCTGGCAAAGGTAATAAATAAACATGGACGACAGCATCCAGCTGAGTCTTGGAGGACTTGCGGGAAAAAAAAATCTTATTTAAGAACATTTTACATCCAAAGGATTGATGCTAGAACCTCCACTGAGTGGAAGTGTAGACGCTACATTCTCCATACTGACTTTGACAGTTGAAGTTTTGCTATCACATTTAGGGCCCCACTCTCCCATTTGCCTTTAAGTGTATTTTTTTGTTGACACGCTTGAAGTTACGCAGGTTTTTCGTATTTGTGTTCTTCCATCCAGGCAGTCTGGAATAAAGCCAGGCTCATGACTAATGAGGAGGACCTTGCAGTCAGGCTTTTTGTCTTTGGTTGTGTGGAAAGGAAGGAACATGAACACTGACTAACACTTGTGAATGTCATTTAAAAGACATGAAGAAAAAAATAATATTTACAATTTTAAAATGCTGTATCTATTGGGATACATTGAATGGTAAAGTTAAAGTACCACTGATAGTCTCACACACACACACACACACTAGGTGTGGTGAAATTACTCTCTGCATCTGACCCATCCCCTTGTTCCACCCCTTGGGAGGTGAGGGGAGCAGTGAGCAGCAGTGGTGGTCGTGCTCGGGAATCATATATATATATATATATATATATATATATATATATATATATATATATATATATATATATATGCTATATAAATATAATTCACACACACATATATATATATATATATATACATATATATATATATATATATATATATATATATATATATATATATATATATATATATATATATATATATATATATATATATGCTATATAAATATAATTCACACACACATATATATATATATATATATATATATATATATATATACATATACATACATAAAAGCTTTATTTATGAAGGTGAATGTATATATATACATATATATATATATATATATAATATATGTATATTATATATATTTTCACTATGTAAAGCGCTTTGAGTCACTAGAGAAAAGTGCTATATAAATAGAATTCACACACACACACATATATATATATATATATATATATATATATATATATATATATATATATATATATATATATATATATATATATATATATATGTATATGTATATATTGTCATGATCCGTGGCCCGGATCATGTTTTGTAATTTTCTGTTAGTTTTGGACTCCCTTAGTTCCTGTTTATGCACCTCTGGGTTTGTTTTAGTTTCCATGGGGATTAATCGGGTTCACCTGCCTCTGGTTAGCGGTCGGCACGCTCACCTGTTGTCGACCACTAACCAGAGAGCTATCTATTCACCTCTCTCGCCACACTGGTCCTGGCTTCATTGCTTACTACACGCAAGCTGTTACGTCAGTATTACTCGTCTCCTAGTCTATGCTTCCTGTGCTAAGTGGTAGCCTTAGCTTCCCGTGCGATCGGCACGCTTTTACTTCTGCTTGTTTTTTGTGTTTTTGGCACGTGTTTAATTTTGAGGAATAAATCATGTTCCTACCTGCACGCCTTGTCCGGAGTTGTCCGTCTGCATCGAATTGGGGGTTGAATCACCAAAAATTATTCCCGAGCGCGGCCACCGCCGCTGCTCACTGCTCCCGTCACCTCCCAAGGGGTGGAACAAGGGGACGGGTCAAATGCAGAGGATGATCTCACCACATCTAGTGTGTGTGTGACTATCATTGGTACTTTAACTTTATATATTATTGTAGGTGTGGTGTACACTGCATTCAATTTTCTAGTGCAATACATAATTTTTCTGCACATTCATGTTATCATGTGTCTACCTGTGTTTGATTGATTGATGGATTGAGAGGTTTATTGACATCCTAAAGAATTGAATCCATGTAATGCTTTAAAAAGGCAAATACATGGATGGCACAAAAAGCCAAAAGGCTTGTTTCCATTGCAGTGCATTAAATATTCAGTGTGCGATGTGTTGACCACAACACAAATCTATAATCTGCAACACCTTTTCTGAATTGCAATCTATTCAACAGCAATGCTACAGGCCTCGCACTGAGTAGCCTGGACGCAGTGTTTCTCTCATCTCTTTTATTAAGCATTTCTTAATTTATTTTACTTTCATTTGCATTTCTATTGGGCTTTTAATCACATCCAAATGGTGTCAACAATGTCATTTTAATTCCACTTGTGTTCATTCACATCTTTGAACAATAACATCTGTACTTTTGCAACGTAATGCCAAAACAAATCCATTTAACATGGAGGGTTAATCGTTATACCACTATATTGCCAAAAGTATTCGGCCACTGACTGACATATGAACTTGAAGTGCCATCCCATTCCTAACCCATAGGGTTCAATATGACTTTTTGCAGCTATTACAGCTTCAACTCTTCTGGGAAGGCTGTCCACAAGGTTGCCGAGTGTGTTTATAGGCATTTTCCAAAAGTGCATTGGTGAGGTCACACACTGAGGGCCTGGCTCTCGGTCTCCGTTCTGATTAATCTCAAATGTGTTCTATCGGGTTCAGGTCAGGACTCTGTGCAGGCCAGTCAAGTGACTCTGTCACCCATGTCTTTATGGACCTTGCTTTGTGAACTGGTGTACACTCACTGTTCCCACAAGGTTGGGAGCATGGAATTGTCCAAAATGTTTTGGTGTACTGGAGCATTCAAAGTTCCTTTCACTGGAACTACGGGGCCAAGCCCAACTCCTGAAAAACAACCCCAGACTACTTTATGTTAGAAATGTCACTAAAACATTTACTACTAAAACATTTTGATAGATCTTTGAGCGCCGTGTGTGAAGTTCTATATTTTCAATGGAACATTTAAAATGTTGGTGTTGTTTACTTGAGACTTATCTCTTATGTTTGACTGCCATCTACTAGCCACACTTATAATTACACCCTGTACCAAATAAAATAGTGTAGCGTCCCAGAAGAGTTGGTACTGCATTTGTTCTGTTGTGTTTATGTTGTGTTGCGGTCAGGCCTGGCCCTAACCAATCTGGCGCCCTAGGCAAGATTTTAGGTGTCCCCCCCCCCCCCCCACATCGGCAGTGAAGTGTATATACTCACAAGAAACCGAATAGCTTTGTCTTTGACCTTTTTTTTTACTTAAAGAAAGCAAATTAACATATTATATGAGAATGTTATGTTATGATTATCTTTAACCGAATCACAGCAGTGCTCAAATTAAAAAAAAGCATTCCCTCTCATGTGATATTGCTTAATTAACATTAATGATGTGCACTTTAACAACTAGGCTTACAACTATACCTAATATATAAAGGGGTGGAAAAGTGACTATTACCTGCAGGGCAAACATTAGCTAACCAGAAGGCAATAACAATGTCAACAAAAAACACCTGCTTAAAAGATCTAATACAAATGTCCCTGAGGAATGTAAGGTGGGAGTACTGTAATTACCTAACGTTACATTATTACTTTCCATAACAATTTAGCCCCCTCCACAATATTAACCCGACGTTAAAACAGAACTAGCTATTTATTGATTAGCAATTGCCGAATCATGTAACATTAGCTTAATGCTAAAAAGCCAGGTTACTATCACATTCTGTAACAGACAAATAATTTCATGTAGGCTAACGCTACCTACCTGCTACCTCTGTCTTTTTCTCGTTTCTCCTCCTCTTCTTTTCTATTTTTCTTCCCTGGGCACCTGACAGTTTTGGCCGTTTTGACATCTTGTGTTGATTTTTTGATGTGGTAAGAGTCATGATACGGGAAGGGAGAGGGTGCACCGTGCGGGGGGATGGGGGGGCGGGTGGGGGGGGGTGGGGGGGGCATAATGTTGTAACAAATAATATTTCTATTAAATAGGCTTTACTTTGCATTTTAATTAACGTGGGATTATTTTTTGTATTTAGAAATAATAGTATCAACTGTTTTTATTTTTTATTCTCCAACATTTGTGGCACTGGCGTGGCGCCCCCTGATGGACGGCGCCCTTAGCATTTGCCTATACGGCCTATGCCACGGGCTGGCCCTGGTTGCGGTGCAAATATTCTCCCGAAATGTGTTTGTCATTGTTGATTAGTGTGGTTTCACCATATGGCACATGTTTATGACAGTGTTGGCGTTGTTTATACGGCCCTTCATTCACTTGAATGTGGGGTATACCAAATCAACATGATCTTTAAAATTGGTGTTGATCATACAGAGTGGTACCTTTTCTTATCATCTTCATCTGAAGACCGTGTTCACCCAGTCCAACACCACAAAAGCATAGATATGGGTAAGCTCAACCAGACTTAATCCTTACATTAGGCCAGCGGTTCTTAACCTTGTTGGGGGTACCGAACCCCACCAGTTTTAAATGCGCATTCACCGAACCCTTCTTTTAGTGAAAAATATTATTATATATTTTTTTTTTAATTCAAGACAAAGTTATATGTTTTTTTTACTGGTGCACAAAATGAACCGTGCATGAACATTTCACCTCGTTCCAAGAACAGAACCAACACAGTGCATGAACTCACAACAAATTACTGTCAGGTTCAAACACCGAACTATCTATTACACAAGAAAAGAAGCAAGGAATTAAGCAGAGACAGAGTTGAATTTTGCTCATGAGGAGAAACGTATTGGGCTGCACACTCAGTTACAGTTCCCCCCTACGCTCTAAGGTACAGTCCCATGTTCTTCTCTATTTATTTGGGAGGTCCCTAGTTAACATCACTGAGGCTGCTTCCGAAGGGAGGGGTAATGCAAGCAGCCCCAGTAGACACGATACGTGATTATTCAGAATGGAAATGTGCTGACACTCGTGTTTTGTCTGCGTTGAGGTACTCGATGTCCGTCCTTTGCTGACAACTTATACATAATAATTCTAACATTTACACACCTGCAAATCAGATGGAAAATTAAAGGGAACATTGTTTGGGGGTATGCATAACACGGCAATAGGGAGAAGTTTTTATTTACACGATGAGTCGGGTGTGTCTTGACCTTCGCCAAACCTCTGAGACAGACTCAACGAACCCGTAGGGTTTTGACGAACCCAGGTTAAGAACCACTACATTAGGCGCTTCAAAAGCATTGATGTGAGGAAATTGAACCAGACTTAATCCTTACATCAGCCGCACTGGGTAATAAGGCACACCTTCGAGTATGGAGGACGAAGAAAGATTGTGAGTGCGCCTTATAGTCCGGAGAATGCGGTACATTTTAACTGTGACTTAGATACTGTGTCCTTTGGTAATTATGTCTGTAGACGTTGCCCTCTAGTGGGCTCTTCGGATCACCACACACTTGCACGAGAGCCCGGTATTCAGGATTCAACAATGTCTTTTATTGTGAGCTCTGCTCTGTGACTTTTCAGTCTTTTTGGCGTGTCGTCTTTCTGGCCTTCTCTCTCTCTCTCGCAATGTCCAGAGTCCGTGTCCGCTCACTAGCACCAACTCCAACCACGGGTCTCGGTCCCGGCTGCTGCTAATAAGGGGCGACAGGTGATTAGATATCCAGCCCCAGCTGGGCAATCTACTCACCTGCCGCTGGCTTCGAAGGCCGGTCCGTACACACCAGGCCCGCAGACCACGCCCCCCTCCACAATGTCGATTGTGCAAGGGGAAGGACTAGGTCTCTCCTGTAGCTCACCTTTTTTGTAAGGGCCGCCGGAAGTTGGCGATCCTGTTCTGTCTCCCTGTAATGTTTGTCTGATCTTGAATGGGATTGTGCTGAACATTTTAATTTCCCCTCGGGGATTAATAAAGTATTTCTGATTCTGATGTCACATTTCGTACACCACCGTTCAAAAGTTTGAGGTCACATTGAAATGTCCTTATTTCTGAAGGAAAAGCACTGTACTTGTGACGTAACATTATCAGGTAATGAGAAGGGACTTTTATTTTGAAGGCGAGTTGCTCCCTCCTCTAGTTTCCGGTAGTCTCAGCACGACAGTCAGACGCCCACTCGTTTACACACGAGACATGTTTACATGTTTCAGCGCTCCAAGTTTGTTGTTTCTTCCCACAAAGTGCCTTGGAAACATTGTCTGTAAGTCCTGTGTCGGTTTTATGAGTGACATGAAGACGTTGTGTGTGCGTGTAAATGTAGAAATGACACTGTGCGACGATAGCTTGGACTCCTGTTTAGCTTGTTGCTACTTAGCATGTAGCTTCTTTGCTCGCTAGCTCACTCATCTAAGGGAGAGTGCAATGTTTGTAAATGTAAATCTTATTCATGTGTGGCTTTGAGTGTTACATGGGCTATGTAGGGCTATTTACATCACTTTATGAGCACTGTTTACATGCTATCGTGTGGTTCTGTGTGTGTATGTGTGAAAACATATTATGCAGCAAACATTTATGGAAATGTAGTTACTTAGTGGTGTTTATTTGATTTATATTTTGTGTCTCTTTATACAGTTTTACAATTTTTGTATTTATTAGCCTTTATTTAACCTGGTAAAATCCCATTGAGATCAAATATCTCTTTTCCAAGGGAGACCTGGCCAAGAGGGCAGCAGCAAGGTTACATTAAAAACAGTAAACAAATACATAAAACATCACATTTACGACATTAAAACTTGCTCACATAACATGTGCATACAGACAAGGTAGACTGCAGTCCTTTCACAGAAGCTTTAAAAGCCTACTGAAAGCCACTACTACCGACCACGCAGTCTGATAGTTTATATATCAATGATGAAATCTTAACATTATAACACATGCCAATACGGCCGGGTTAACTTATAAAGTGACATTTTAAATTTGCCGCTAAACTTCCGGTTCGAAACGCCTCTGAGGATGCCGTATGCGCGTGACGTAACCCGGGGAACACGGATATGCCTTCCACATTGAAGCCAATACGAAAAAGCTCTGTTTTCATTTCATAATTCCACAGTATTCTGGACATCTGTGTTCGTGAATCTGTTTCAATCATGTTCATTGCATTATGGAGAAGGAAGCTGAGCAAGCAAAGAAGAAAGTTGTCGGTGCGAAATGGACGTATTTTTCGAACGTAGTCAGCAACAACAGTACACAGCCGGCGCTTCTTTGTTTACATTCCCGGAAGATGCAGTCAAGATGGAAGAACTCGGATAACAGAGACTCTAACCAGGAGGACTTTTGACTTCGTTACACAGACGCCTGTAGAGAACTGGGACAACACAGACTCTTACCAGGATTACTTTGATTTGGATGACAAAGACGCAGACGTGCTACTGTGAGTATGCAGCTTTGGCTTCTAAACATTTGATCGCTTGACCGTATGTGCGCAACTTTTTTTTGCGTATGTACGTAACTTTTTAAAAATATATAAGCTTTATGAACCTTGGGTTAGGTGAACGGTCTTTTGGGCTGAGTGATTGTGTGTGTTGATCAGGTGTTTGAATTGTATTGGCGTGTTCTATGGAGCTAGGAGCTAGCAGAGGAGCTAGGAGCTAGCATAACAAACAAGCAGGTGTTTTAATGCAGGATTAATTTGTGGCATATTAAATATAAGCCTGGTTGTGTTGTGGCTAATAGAGTATATATATGTCTTGTGTTTATTTACTGTTGTAGTCATTCCCAGCTGAATATCAGGTCACCCCCGGCTCTCACAGCATCTTCCCTATCTGAATAGCTTCAACTCCCCACTAGTCCTTCACTTGCACTTTACTCATCCACAAATCTTTCATCCTCGCTCAAATTAATGGGGAAATTGTCGCTTTCTCGGTCCGAATCTCTCTCACTTCATGCGGCCATCATTGTAAACAATAGGGAACTTTGCGTATATGTTCAACTGACTACGTCACGCTACTTCCGGTAGGGGCAAGCCTTTTTTTTATCAGATACCAAAAGTTGCGATCTTTATCGTCGTTGTTCTATACTAAATCCTTTCAGCAAAAATATGGCAATATCGCGAAATGATCAAGTATGACACATAGAATAGATCTGCTATCCCCGTTTAAATAAAAAAAAATCATTTCAGTAGGCCTTTAAACTCATTCAACGTAACAAGGGTTTGAAGTTGAATATTCGATTGTAGGTTATTCCAAGCCTTCGCTGCTGAAAACCTAAATGCTTTCTTGCCCAGTTCAGTTCTTACTTTGGGGACGACAAATTGCAGAACATTCATTGAACAAAGATTGTGACTTCCTTGTTTCTTTGTTAAAAGACAAGACAGATAAGATGGAGTGATACCCAGAATGGTTTTGTAGATGAAAACATACCAATGATTGAGGCGTAACATAACAACAAAGAAAGAAATGACCAATTAGACAAGAAGAAAGGAAAAGTGCATTCCCTGTGAAAACCACTAAAGCTTCTTAAAGATAAAAGGCCTGGACTCTTTCTTCCCTTTCCTTGGGATCTTCATGTTAGCTATCCGTCAACGTGTTTACGTCACGGACACAGACACGTAGGACGGAATAGTACTTTTCAATGAAGATAACTTTCAACTAGTCTTAACTTTAAAGAAATACACTCTATACATTGCTAATGTGGTAAATGACTATTCTAGCTGCAAATGTCTGATTTTTGGTGCAATATCTACATAGGTGTGTAGAGGCCCATTTCCAGCAACTATCACTCCAGTGTTCTAATGGTACAATGTGTTTGCTCATTGGCTCAGAAGGCTAATTGATGATTAGAAAACCCTTGTGCAATCATGTTCACACATCTGAAAACACTTTAGCTCGTTACAGAAGCTACAAAACTGACCTACCTTTGAGCAGATTGAGTTTCTGGAGCATCACATTTGTGGGGTCAATTAAACGCTCAAAATGGCCAGAAAAAGAGAACTTTCATCTGAAACGTGACAGTCTATTCTTGTTCTTAGAAATGAAGGCTATTCCACAAAATTGTTTGGGTGACCCCAAACTTTTGAACGGTAGTGTAGTTGAAATTTTTAACATCGTTGTTTAAAACGTCGTCAGGGGTGTTCAAAGCATTAGAGGAAACGCCGGAGCAGAAACCGAATCACGTAACGTTGTTATTCCCGCACCTTAGTCACGTCTAGTCACTTGCCTGACGTGAGTTTCTGAAGAGGTACTAAGCGCTGCAACTGAATATAAATCCTGAATGCACCCTCAGCTGCATGTTAAATAACGGCAGACAGAGTTGCTCCTGCGTTGCATTGATAGGACTTCAGTAGCCGTGGATCTCAAAGATGATGAAGCACGTTCATTTATTATCACTGACTTATAGGCAGATGTGTTCTATTATCCTGTCTTAAAATAGGCAGCACTAATTAAGTACTTGGGGGAAAATGCAGACTCTCACACATGGACACATTTTCTGTATTTGTTCATAAAGTCAATACAGTAGTGCTTCATTGGTATTTGTGTGTAGATCACAGGTATCAAACGCAAGGCCCGGGGGCCACATCCGGCCCGACACGTCATTTAATGTGGCCCCCTGGGAATACTTCATCTTTCTTACTAATTGTTTTCATTATTTTGACATAAAAAATGTATGTAATACATGAAATTTCATAGGTTTGAAACTTTGATATGCATACAAATATTCTATTGTTATTGGTGTGAAGCTTTGGGCAGCTCGTCATTCGATTCCCATTCTTGGAATGAGGATTTGATTCATAAACGATACTTAATTCAAATGCACTGTATTAATTGGTATGATAATAATAATAATAAAAATAACACCTTAACAAAACAGCTAACAGGTTACAAAACCTCCTTTTGGTTGCTGACATATGACATATACGTGCACCAAGTAAGCATAGAGATGGCCTAAAAAAATGTTGTTTTTTTTTTTTAAGTAATTTGTCAAGAAAATAATAATACATTTGATTTTTGAAAATTACTAAAAAAAATCGGGATTCGAATGTGATAAAAAATATATATTTAGCACCCCTAATTATTACACACTAGTGTTGTCCCGATACCAATATTTTGGTACCGGTACCAAAGTTATAGCAGATGTTTTATTGAATATTTGAGTAGATAAAGTAGATGTTTTATTGAAAAATTGAGTAGATACAGTAGATGTTTTATTGAATATTTGAGTAGATGTTTTATTGAATATTTGAGTAGATAAAGTAGATGTTTTATTGAATATTTGAGTAGATACAGTAGATTTTTATTGAATATTTGAGTAGATGTTTTATTGAATATTTGAGTAGCTACAGTAGATGTTTTATTGAAAATTTGAGTAGATAAAGTAGATGTTTTATTGAAAATTTGAGAAGATAAAGTAGATGTTTTATTGAATATTTGAGTAGATACAGTAGATGTTTTATTGAATATTTGAGTAGATAAAGTAGATGTTTTATTGAATATTTGAGTAGATAAAGTAGATGTTTTATTGAAAATTTGAGTAGATACAGTAGATGTTTTATTGAATATTTGAGTAGATACAGTAGATGTTTTATTGAATATTTGAGTAGATACAGTAGATGTTTTATTGAATATTTGAGTAGATGTTTTATTGAATATTTGAGTAGATGTTTTATTGAATATTTGAGTAGATACAGTAGATGTTTTATTGAATATTCGAGTAGATGTTTTATTGAATATTTGAGTATATAAAGCAGATGTTTTATTCAATATTTGAGTAGATGTTTTATTGAATATTTGAGTAGTTCTGTAGATGTTTTATTGAATATTTGAGTAGATAAAGTAGATGTTTTATTGAAAATTTGAGTAGACGTTTTATTGAATATTTGAGTAGATACAGTAGAGTTTGTATTGAATATTTGAGTAGATAAAGTAGATGTTTTATTGGAAATTTGAGTAGACGTTTTATTGAATATTTGAGTAGATACAGTAGATGTTTTATTGAATATTTGAGTAGAGACAGTAGATGTTTTATTGAATATTTGAGTAGATGTTTTATTGAATATTTGAGTAGATAAAGTAGATGTTTTATTGAATATTTGAGTAGATGTTTTATTGAATATTTGAGTAGATACAGTAGATGTTTTATTGAATATTTGAGTAGATGTTTTATTGAATATTTGAGTATATAAAGCAGATGTTTTATTCAATATTTGAGTATATGTTTTATTGAATATTTGAGTAGTTCTGTAGATGTTTTATTGAATATTTGAGTAGATAAAGTAGATGTTTTATTGAAAATTTGAGTAGACGTTTTATTGAATATTTGAGTAGATACAGTAGAGTTTTTATTGAATATTTGAGTAGATAAAGTAGATGTTTTATTGGAAATTTGAGTAGACGTTATATTGAATATTTGAGTAGATACAGTAGATGTTTTATTGAATATTTGAGTAGAGACAGTAGAGGTTTTATTGAATATTTGAGTAGATGTTTTATTGAATATTTGAGTAGATAAAGTAGATGTTTTATTGAATATTTGAGTAGATGTTTTATTGAATATTTGAGTAGATACAGTAGATGTTTTATTGAACATTTGAGTAGATAAAGTAGATGTTTTATTGAATATTTGAGTAGATACAGTAGATGTTTTATTGAATATTTGAGTAGATAAAGTAGATGTTTTATTGAATATTTGAGTAGATACAGTAGATGTTTTATTGAAAATTTGAGTAGATAAAGTAGATGTTTTATTGAAAATTTGAGAAGATAAAGTAGATGTTTTATTGAATATTTGAGTAGATACAGTAGATGTTTTATTGAATATTTGAGTAGATGTTTTTTTGAATATTTGAGTAGATAAAGTAGATGTTTTATTGAATATTTAAGTAGATACAGTAGATGTTTTATTGAAAATTTGAGTAGATAAAGTAAATGTTTTATTGAAAATTTGAGAAGATAAAGTATATGTTTTATTGAATATTTGAGTAAATACAGTAGATGTTTTATTGAATATTTGAGTAGATGTTTTATTGAATATTTGAGTAGATAAGGTAGATGTTTTATTGAATATTTGAGTAGATGTTTTCTTGAATATTTGAGTAAATGTTTTATTGAATATTTGAGTAGATACAGTAGATGTTTTATTGACTGTTTGAGTAGATGTTTTATTGAATATTTGAGTAGATACAGTAGATGTTTTATTGAATATTTGAGTAGATGTTTTATTGAATATTCGAGTAGATACAGTAGATGTTTTATTGAATATTTGAGTAGATAAAGTAGATGTTTTATTGAAAATTTGAGTAGATGTTTTATTGAATATTTGAGTAGATACAGTAGATGTTTTATTGAAAATTTGAGTTGATAAAGTAGATTTTTTATTGAAAATTTGAGTAGATAAAGTAGATGTTTTATTGAATATTTGAGTAGATACAGTAGATTTTTTATTGAATATTTGAGTAGATATTTTATTGAACATTTGAGGAGATAAAGTAGATGTTTTATTGAATATTTGAGTAGATGTTTTATTGAATATTTGAGTAGATACAGTAGATGTTTTATTGAAAATTTGAGTAGATAAAGTAAATGTTTTATTGAAAATTTGAGTAGATAAAGTAGATGTTTTATTGAAAATTTGAGTAGATAAAGTAGATGTTTTATTGAATATTTGAGTGGATACAGTAGATATTTTATTTAATATTTGAGTAGATGTTTTATTGAACATTTGAGGAGATAAAGTAGATGTTTTATTGAATATTTGAGTAGATGTTTTATTGAATATTTGAGTAGATACAGTAGATGTTTTATTGCATATTTGAGTAGATAAAGTAGATGTTTTATTGAATATTTGAGTAGACGTTTTATTGAATATTTGAGTAGATACAGTAGATGTTTTATTGAATATTTGAGTAGATACAGTAGATGTTTTATTGAATATTTGAGTAGATAAAGTAGATGTTTTATTGAATATTTGAGTAGATACAGTAGATGTTTTATTGAATATTTGAGTAGATGTTTTATTGAATATTTGAGTAGATAAAGTAGATGTTTTATTGAATATTTGAGTAGATACAGTAGATGTTTTATTGAAAATTTGAGTAGATAAAGTAGATGTTTTATTGAATATTTGAGTAGATAAAGTATATGTTTTTATTGAATATTTTAAGTAGATACAGTAGATGTTTTGTTGCATATTTGAGTGACATTCTCACCCACTGTGAAGACATGTTATGTCACTTCCACACGGTTAGTCACGATCTCAGCGCTTAACATCAGGACTGTGAAATTGGTGGTAAGCACCTTTTAGTGAAACTGCTCTGAAAGGATTTCCTTGTGCTCCTGGAAACAGAACAAGGACCCGCTCGACGTGGAGGAAAATTAACTTTACATCAGCCATCACGCTAACGAGCCGGCGAATGTGACGTCTCTCAAGGCGAGGGTGCGAGGCAGTAATGGCTGCTCCGTAGTCTCTTCAAACATGTCGTGCTACAAAACAGCCGAGCATCCCAGTGACAGCTAAATTGGGATTAACAAGGTTTTAGGGAAAAGCTGCAGAAGCAACCCTGTTTTTCCTTGTTTTTCTACCACTAACACCCCCAACGTGGCTGTCAGCGTGCTTGGCAGGCTTACCGTCTGGCTTGTGTTTTACATCGCATCAAATAGAAAGGTTTGGAACACACCTGCTTGCAGACACGGCCGTAGGGCTTTTTTCTCTCCTGTGTCGCAACGGTCAACAGGCTGAGGCTTGAGGGGGACTCAGGGTGGCGGAAACACATCATCTGAACTGCACACCAGGGTAAATACAAACCTGGTGGCGCATTGTCGGCCCTTAGAGTTGAGGAAGAAGCACAGCACGGAATGAAGTGGAGGATGTAATATAAATGTAGTAGAAGATGACAGATGGCAGGCCTCTGAGTTGGCAAAGTAACTTGTACCCAGCATGGTCTGCTTGTGCCAGTTTCACACCACACCATATTTCACCGTCAACCTAAGCTGCACAGCATGAAAATAATATTCTAATACTCTTAATCACACAGTGGAACCTCCTTTCACAAACAGGGTTTTTAAAGAGAACACTTCGGATATTTGGGACCCGTTTTCATTTTTTATTAAAAGAAAAATTATACAATTATTAATTTTTCAAACTGAGATTCACTGACTTTGGCTCTGGGTCCACTAATAGAAGTGTGGAAATTGATGTTCTGTGTACCACACACACACACACACACACAGCAGGCCTAGACAGGAGGAGGACAGAGTGTAGGTACACAGAACATCCATCAGAGGGTCAAATGCATACTTGCCAACCCTCCCGTTTTTAGCGGGAGAATCCCGGTATTCAGCGCCTCTCCCGACGACCTCCCGGCAGAGATTTTCTCCCGACAAACTCCCGGTATTCAGCCGGAGCTGGAGGCCACGCCCCCTCCAGTTCAATGCGGACCTGAGACTGAGTGGGGACAGCCTGTTCTCATGTCCGCTTTCCCACAATATAAACAGCTTGCCTGCCCAATGACGTCATAACATCTAGGGCTTTTAGAGACTAGAGTGCAGAAGAACGAGGAAATTGCAGACATCACATGGCGACGCCGTCGACGAGCAAGATGAAGAAATACGCTTGCAAGTTCCAAAACAAATGGAAACAAGAATTTCAGTTCATCCAGGACAGTTTGAAGGGGAAGGTGTATGTTGCCTGTAAATTTTTTGGAACAGACTTCTCCATTGAGCACGGTGGCCGAAATGATATACTCATCATGAACGGAGAAGTTAAACAGGACAATACTGCCAACTAGTGGATAGCCACCGGAACACTGAAATTCAAGTATTTTTTTTTTTTTTCTATGTAAATAAAATAAATATATATATATACATATATATAGCTAGAATTCACTGAAAGTCAAGTATTTCATACATATATATATATATATATATATATATATATATATATATATATATATATATATATATATATATATATATGTATAATACTTGAGTTGGTGAATTCTAGCTGTAAATAGCCACGCCCCCAACCACGCCCCCCGCCCCCAACCACAACCCCCCGCCCCCGACCACACCTCCCCACCCCCACCTCCCGATATTGGAGGTCTCAAGGTTGGCAAGTATGGTCAAATGTGCGAGAAAATGAGAGCAGACAGTGTTGACAAACAATGTTGCAACCTTGTGTGGGAACCGCAGGTGCAGAAACACAAAAGAAGAATCCCTGTGCAGCACTTTTATGTTAAAATACTGAACAGATGTTTATTGGGATAAGGTAAACATATGTTCAGTATTTTAACGTAAAAGTGTTTGATTGTGAGGCATTAAAAGCCACAAAATGCAAGGGGTCCATCAGACCCACAAACGCTGGCAGGGGAACAACAATATGAACATTACAAAAGGGTTAAAGTACATTTCTCCATGAGAAACCATGTAAACATGAATCCAGCTGCGACAAAGGTCCGTATTTCAGTGAAAGTATGTACACTTTGAACGCAGTAATATTGTTCAAATATTTAAAAAATCGCCTATATCCTCAATTGATCAGATCATTTGACCCCTTTATATTATTATTATTATTTTTTTTTTTTGTCCTGTCCAGCTTCTTAGGCAAATCATATAGTAGATGTAGATGCCCATATCGGCTGTACACATTTACTTTTTCTCTTGTTGCCTTATTTGTATTTGATTTTATTAAATGTATTTATATTATCATTTGGTGCAGCCGGGCCAGAGCTGGAGGGGATAGAAAGAGGAAAAAAAGGAAGACAGAGGGGGGAATTGTGGGGACAAGAAGGGGGTTAGACAGAGAGACAAAAACAACAACAGCAAACACAACAATAGAGCAACATCAGCAAATAGGATATGTACAAATATGATGGTAAAAGTGATAGCAAAGAAGCAGTTAGTGAAATAAATAATAATACAGAAATGACAATGTGAGCATTATTAGAATACAATGGATCAATACAAATACCAGTAGAAATATCACTATTGATAATGAACAATACCAATAATTTACCTCTATTATCAACAATACAGTTGTTGAAATGCAACAATACATATACGTAATGATAACTAGAGATACAAAAGAATGCAGAAAATGGAAGGGAAGAAAGACAAGCTAGCTATATTAACCTTGTAGATTGTTATAGTAACAATAGGTTAAGCTTTGTCAGTGTGCCGTGTGTTACCCAGTTTACCCATTTGACCCCTTTAAGACAAGGGCCTATGTCAACTGTGTGACCTAAGCGGAGGTATTATGCCTACTACGCTAGCTACTCCAGGATATCAAAGAGTGGAGCGACGGCTGTGGCTATTAGAACCTCGATGCATGCGTGGCAAATACTTTCTCTGCTCCTGCAAAGAAGTACAGGGGACTGATAACACAGAAATACCTTGTTGCTAGGCACACGCAGATGGCGATTAACAATTGAACGCTAAGTGGTTACAGATGTCTTCACTTTGACAGACTATGTCATCATACTCCAGACTGCAAGAATTAGGCCATCAATTTACCATGTGAAGGTGCTAAAGTATGGTGAGTTCCTGAAAGTGAATGGATCTTACTTCGCAAGCATCAGACCGGGCAAAAAAACCCTGGATTTCCGACTGTGCATCACTTGTGGGCGCTTTGATTTAGCAGTGAAGGAAAAGTCCATTTAAAGCTGTCCACAGGGGAGGACTCTGTGGTGCCAAATAAGCCAATGCAATGGACCAAAATGCTTCAATGTGCTTTGCCAATCATGAAGAGGAAGTTCCAGGACCTCCAGTCAATGAAACACGTCATACCCGTGGAGTGTCATCACTTCTTTGGCAAATTTTGCCACATTCATAGGCAACAAATAACCTCAACAACGAAAAGCTGGAGGGAGATATTTACCGTATTTCCTTGAATTGCCGCCGGGTATATAGTATGCGCATGCCTCAATTTACCGCCGGGTCAAACTCGTTTCACAAGACGACCAAGACATAGCCGTAAAAAGTGATGAGAGTGATGAGGAAGCGGACACAGATGAAATTATTTCAAACGACGGTGCTGTAGTTTTGGACGTACATGTCGGATAAGGTGACGGAGAAATGGACGTCGCTGAAGATGAAGAGGTCTTAAGAACTGATGGATCTCCACAGGATGTAGTACAAGTACCGTAGTAGATGTCCATCAAGGTGCAGTGGGGGAAGCATCTGTCAGCAAAGCCGACAGGAACATTTTCAGTTTGTACAAGTTTAAATGATATTTTCTCTCTGGCCTCACGGATGTTGTTTACATTAAATGATAATGTTTGTTGTTACAATCGTAATTTAAGAATTAAAGTAGCATGTTTTATTTTCAATTTGTTTTTCATGTGTGTTTACATACAGAAAAATGCGTACGTAATTGTTGAATGACCCCTCGTAAAAATAAAGAGTGTCACGTTATAATTGCCTTTTCAGACCCAAACAAAAATAACTCCCGGGATGATTCATTGTGCTTTAAATTTTATTGCGGCATTAAGCGATGTCATGATGGTATCCTTAAATCACACTCAAATGTATAAGCGCATGCCTAAATTTACCGCATGCCTTTGGTAAGCGCCGGAGTGAGAAGAGGTTTTAAATGAATTACCGCCCGGGCGCTAATTCGAGGAAATACGGTAGTTATCAATTTAATTTATCAGTGTTTTATTGTTGACACCAATATTGGTAACACTTTACTCTACGGCAGGAATGTGGAACATACGGCCTGCGAACAGGTTTAATCCGGCCCGCACGATGAGAGTGCTAAATATATATATATATATATATATATATATATATATATATATATATATATATATATATATATATATATATATATATATATATATATATATATATATATATATATATGTATATATATATATATATATATATATATATATATATATATATACATATGTATATATATATATATATATATATATATATATATATATATATATATATATATATATATATATATATATATATATATATATATATATATATATATATATATATATATATATGTCCTATATGTAAATATACATATATGACAGAAACTACTTTTCTCAATGTGTCCACTCGATGAGGCAATCGCAATTCTGTTGACGAGCAACCTGCGAGCAAGGTAGGTAGGTCTTTATTGTCATTGCACAAGTACAACGAAACTTTGTTTTCAGCACAAACCCGTTCAAGATCAGACAAACAAACAGTGTACAGGGTTACGACCTCCTTCAGCCTTACTGCCCCACCCGATCCCTAAGATCAGCCGATCAGCTGCTACTGACGGTCCCGGACACAAGGCTGAAGCTTAGAGGTGACAGAGCTTTCGCCGCTGCTGCTCCCAAGCTCTGGAACGACCTACCTCTGAGTGTTAGACAAGCCTCCTCTCTTCCTGTTTTTAAATATTTCTTAAAAACATACGTTTATTCCATGGCTTTTAACACTGAGTGATATCCATCCTGCAATGGCACCCCATAATACACCTGCTGTGAACCTGTTTTTATGTTTTTATATTTTATTTATTTATTTTGTATCGTGTTCTGTTTGTGTTGTGTTATGTTTGCTCGGTTCTCGTATTATCTTTTAACCTGCCCATTGTACAGCACTTTGGCTACCCCTGTGGTCAATTTTAAATGTGCTTTATAAATAAAGTTAATTTGATTTACAGAACAAGAACGCTGATGGGTCGCCACAAGGCGCCCCGTAAAAGATGGGAAAAAGGTAAACGCTGGGGAAGGATGAGTAAAAAAAATACAATCAAGACTGGGCTCCCAAGGGGGCCTAGTCTGGAGTGGGAAAAAACCTCCATAGCAAAGCACATAGACACAACATACGTCTCGAGATATCTAGCAACAGAGGAAAGGGAGTCGGGACTACGGTGGCAGGCTGCAGCTCTTCAGGCGCTGCCCATCCATCCATCCTTCCCCCTAAGGGATTCGCGTCAAGGGCGTTGGATGGGGTGTGGGGTAAGTGTGTGTGGCGTATATTTTTTGTGGATGCATGTGTGTGTGTAAGCCTGCCGCGTGTCTCTGTGGTGGTGTGCAGCCGATACTCAGTCCAGTCAGAGCAACTATGGCAGGCAAGAGACAAACATTGAAGTGTGGCTGTGGCTCCTCCCCCTCCAACCAACACAGAAACATTGTGTTTTGGTGCCCTTTTGCCGCAAAATGTCAAAAAAGACAAAAGTGGAGGCCGAGTGTTCCGGGAAAAATGGTCAGCCTCTTATTTATTCACCGAAGTGATTGGAAAAGCTGTGTGTTTGGTGTGTTCACAGCAAGTTCCAGTGCTGCAAGGAAATAACCTTTTGTCGCCATGATGAGACTCTGTATGCCAACAAACACAACCACTTGCGAGGACAACAGAAAAGAGAGAAGGTGAATGAATTGTTGGCAGCTCTGGAACAAAACAACAGTCTGTATTTACTCATAGCAGTGAAAGCTAGTTATCTTATCGCTAATGAAATCGCGGTGGCTTCAAAACCATTTAGTGAGGGTCAATTTGTGAAGACGTGCATGCTGAAGGCTGCGGAGATTGTGAGCCCTGAAAAGTGCCGAGCTTTCACAAATATCAGCCTGACAAGAAATAACAGTTGCAGACAGGATTTCTGATCTTTCGATGGATTTGGACGGCTAGTCTGTATACTGTAGCCTTTAAATAGACCCCCCTTTTAGACCAGTTGATCTGCCTTCTCTTTTCTGCTCTGCCCCCCTCTCCTGCGTGGAGAGGTTATCAGGTGACCACAGATGAGATAGCTTTTCCAAGTCGGGACCACGGGTGGAGATGCTGCTCCGTTATTGATTGAAGTAAAGTCTGACTGTCATTAAAACAGTTAGCGCCATCTTTTTGACACTTCTTCCGCTCCCGTCCTTGCACGCTACACCGCTACAACAAAGATGACGGGGAGAAGACGCTGTCGAAGTGGAGGCACGTAAATAAGACCCGCCCACAAAACGGCGCATCCTGAAGCGACTGTCAGAAAGCGATTTGAAGCATCTGTAAAACATCATCTATGCAACATTTTTAAGTTAAGTTAAATTAGCAATGATTGTCACACACACACACTAGGTGTGGTGAAATGTGTCCTCTGCATTTGACCCATCCTCTTGTTCACCTCTTGGGAGGTGAGGGGAGCAGTGAGCAGCAGTGAGCAGCAGCGGTGGCAGCGCCCGGGAATCATTTTTGGTGATTCAACCCCCAATTCCACCCCTTGATGCTGAGTGCCAAGCAGGGAGTTAATGGCTCCCATTTTTATAGTCTTTGGTATGACTCGGCCAGGGTTTGAACTGATCTCAGGGTGGGCACTCTAACCACTAGGCCACTGACCAAGAACCACCATTACATGTTATGTAGACCACAAGGAAGTCTTTTACATTTCCAAAAAAAATCATAATAATAGTACCCCTTTAATGTGCTTTTTGTATGAAAAAAGACCTTAAATCATCAGCAGTGCGCCTTATAGTCTGATGTGCTCTATGGTCCAGAAAATACGGTATACGCTTATTTTCATATCTTTTCCTCTTCGCCTGTCACGGTTTGGTTGTAGCTTGCTGCGAGGTTTGTTCTCCCGGGATGCAAACGGACTATTCCGGACAAGGCTTGCAGGTAGGAACATATTTATTAATCTTCTCAAAACTCAAAGTACTACAAAAAACGGGAAACAAGGCGAAGGCACAACGCGCTGATCGCACTTGGAGCTAAACTAACACTTAGCATAAACTATAACAAGGAAAACTCATGAGCTGTGGCATGAACTAACAAAAACTTACGTATACAAGGCATGAAGCGAACACTTGGCATAAACTTGGAGTCAGACATGAAGCGAACAATGACGCCAGGCCGACTGACTGGCAAAGGCAGGCTTAAATAGTGTCTCTTGATTAGAGGCAGGTGAGTGTCCCGAACAACAGAGGCAGGTGAAAATCATAAGTAACCATGGTGACTAAACTCAGGAGGTACATGAAGAAAATAAATCACAAAACATGATCTGGACCACAGATCATGACATCGCCAACATTGGTAATCGTTTGTGGTGGCGCACAAAATCACAACAAGCTAGGTTAAAGAAAAGTAGATATCTTTGGAGGCTCACCGACAAGCATGACGATGGCTAGAACACCAAAGTGTTCATCATTCAAAAAGGTCCTCTGTATGCGATCTCCATTTAACTGGGGGGGAGAAATGACATAATCACATTTGCGGTTGTCTTCTTCCGAGCTTGTACGGCTTCACAAATGGGAGTTGTAGTCGTTCTAATTGACAATGATACGGACCTTAGCTTGAATAAATGTAATTTAACACTCCTGTGAGTGTTGCTTGAATGATGTCCATATGTTGTAGAGCCCCTTCAAATTTAAGCTACTGTTAATCATCGCTTGCAGTAATTAACTATTAAGTGCTCGTTTAATAGCTGTAAATGATTGTTCTGGTTCAAGGAGTGTGGCGTACACCATGAATATATCATCAAAATGGATACTATATACACACCGTCCTCTTTTGTATGTCAGTGAAGCTCAGTGTGGATTATTTTTTTCCTGGGCTTCTGGCACATAATCTCCATGGACCACAAGGCTCTGACCATACTTTGGCACCTTATTATAGAACATAGGCTCCTCCATCTGTAAAGATGAAGGGGCCGCCTCAGTCAGAATAGTCTGTGAGCTCCGGTTCACCCCAGGGAGGACCAGGTTTTCATTCAGATGCAATCCACCGTCTCACCGAGACACGTACGCTCACCTTCCTGCACCCTTTGTATATCTGTGCAAGGTTGGCAGACAAAGATGAGAGGCTTCTGCTCCTGGGATCTCCCCCAGGAGACACTCTATATGTGTTTATTGCTACTGGCTACCAGGGTCGTGGTGTTTGAGCCAAATGTAACAATGCACATGGCACTGAAGCGATATAGGAACTCTTTTAGGAAACACATTCATTTTGTTTATCCATGAACGGAATATTAGAGTTCAAGTTGTGGAGGGTAACCACCATTATGTAAAAAGATACAATAATTATGGGCCTGCTGCAATGCCAGCAGTGAATGGGCAATGCAATGCAAACAGCCCATATTATTATTGCTCATACGTCAAACTTTATTAGTATACCTCTTTTTATTATAGTTCCAACACTTCCTCTTACCGCCACTACAAGACGAACCGGCCAACGAACCCCCACATATGTTATACCGTCGGAAAGGTGCCGCTCACGCTGATGGCGGAAACCTAAATTGGGAAAATTTCGTGTTACCACAGCAACGCTATTTACAAACAAAAATAAAAATGGGCCAATTTAATGAGTAGGTCCCTATGGTCTAATACGAGACGAACCGGCCAACGAAACCCCGCATATGTTATACCCTCAGAAAGGTGCCGCTCGCACCGATGGCGGGAATCTAAATTGGGAACATTTTGTGTTACCACGGTAACGCTATTCACGAACCCAAAAAAAAAAAGGGCCAATTTAATGGGTATGTCCCTTTGGTCTAATACGAGACGAACCGGCCAACAAACGCCCGCATATGTTATATCGTCGGAAAGGTGCCACTCGCGCCGATGGCGGAAATCTAAATTGGGAACATTTCGTGTTACCACGGCAACGCTATTCACGAACCCCCCCAAAAAATGGGCCAATTTAATGGGTACGTCCCTTTGGTCTAATACGAGACGAACCGGCCAACAAACGCCCGCATATGTTATATCGTTGGAAAGGTTCCGATCACGCCGATGGCGGAAATCTAAATTGGGAGCATATCGTGTTATCACGGCAACGCTATTCACGGACCCCCCCAAAAAATGGGCCAATTTAATGGGTACGTCCCTTTGTTCTAATACGAGACGAACCGGCTAACGAACCCCCGCATATGTTATATCATCGGAAAGGTGCCGCTCGCGCCGATGGCGAAAATCTAAATTGGGAACATTTCGTGTTACCACGGCAACGCTATTCACGAACAAAAAAAAAAAAGGGCCAATTTTAATGGGTACATCCCTATGGTCTAATACGAGACACACCGGCCAACAAACCCCCACATATGTTATACCCTCAGAAAGGTGCCGCTCGCACCGATGGCGGGAATCTAAATTGGGAACATTTTGTGTTACCACGGTAACGCTATTCACGAACCAAAAAAAGAAAAAATGGGCCAATAAAATGGGTACGTCCTTATGGTCTAATACGAGACGAACCAGCCAACGAACCTTCGCATATGTTATACCCTCAGAAACGTGCCGCTCGCACCGATGGCGGGAATCTAAATTGGGAACATTTTGTGTTACCACGGTAACGCTATTCACGCACCAAAAAAAAAATGGGCCAATTTAATGGGTATGTCCCTTTGGTCTAATACGAGACGAACCGGCCAACAAATGCCCGCATATGTTATATCGTCGGAAAGGTGCCGCTCGCGCCGATGGCGGGAATCTAAATTGGGAACATATCGTGTTACCACGGCAACGCTATTCACGAACCCCCCCAAAAAATGGGCCAATTTAATGGGTACGTCCCTTTGGTCTAATACGAGACGAACCGGCCAACGAACCCCCACATATGTTATACCGTCGGAAAGGTGCCACTCGCGTTGATGGCGGGAATCTAAATTGGGAACATTTCGTGTTACCATGGCAACGCTTTTCACAAACCAAAAAAAAATGGGCCGGTTTAATGTGTACGACCTATGGTCTAATACGAGGCAAACTAGCCAACGAACCCCCATATATGTTATACCGTCAGAAAGGTGCCGCTTGCGCCGATGGCGGGAACCTAAATTGGGAAAATTTTGTGTTACCACGGTAACGCTATTCACAAAAAAAATAAAAATGGGCCAATTTAATGGGTACATCCCTTTGTTCTAATACGAGACGAACCGGCTAACGAACCCCCAGCATATGTTATACCGTCGGAAAGGTGCCGCTCGCGCCAATGACGGGAATCTAAATTGGGAACATTTTGTGGTACCACGGTAACGCTAATCACGAACAAAAAACAAAAAAAATGGGCCAATTTAATTGGTACGTCCCTTTGGTCTAACACAAGACGAACTGGCCAACGAACCCCCGCATATGTTATATCGTCGGAGAGGTGCTGCTCGCTCCGATGGCGTAAATCTAAATTGGAAACATTTCGTGTTACCATGGCAACGTTATTCACGAAGCAGTATTTTAGCCTTTCCTTTGCGTTTAGCATGTTTTTAGCATAACGGTAGCATATTTGCTCAGCAGGAGTCCTTTTGTCCTTTTAAAAAAGTCTCATTAAATAGTTCTCCAATTTTTGATTCAGAAATGGAAATACAAAAAATGGCCCGAAATTTGTTTCTTGATTTGCATTTAAGATTTGGAAATAGAATGAACAGAAGGTACACGGACCATACTGATAAAAATGAGGTGTTCTAAAACTTTTGATGCTTAGTGTATCTACAGTAAGTTAAAATATATTCATAAAAGTTTACAATTCTTGCTTTTCTATAAATAATTGAGTAAAGAGATTGTTTTCCACACAGTATGTGCAGCATGTGTGACATTAATTGTCTTCCCTTCTTAAGAAAAAGCAAAGTGAGGTTGGAGAAAATGAAACCGCCTCTGCAAAGTGACAAACTGTCAAAAAGCAACCAAACTTATAAAAAAAAAAAATCTTTATTTTTTTCAAAGTTTGTCTTCTTTTGTAGCTCAAATGTGGCTTATCTTGTAAAAGTAAACGCTCAAAGAATTCATTAGTGGGGGAAAAAAAGAATCACTTACTGTCTGCTAGTCTTTAAATCTACTCTTCTTCAAAGCTGGTAGAAAATAATGAGCTCATACCAGCGTCGACTTGACACCTGCTGGAACAAAAAAGAAGGTAAAGATTTTCCAAGTATTTGGATCCTATGCTCTGTAACAGATGCCTTTGATCAGTTCCAACATCTCCATCAAGTCCTCAGTGACACAGTTATGTACGCTAGCATGACTTAGTAGCATACAAAGTCTGTCTGCACACACACTCTATTATAGGAGGGACGGATTTGACCTCTTACTGCGTTACACATCTTTTGTGGATGTTTCTAATAAAAAATAATAATATTTGGTAAAAATCGCAGAATTTGCACATTTTCTGATCAAATACGCCGCAAAAACGTCTCCTCTGTTATGTATACAGGGGGAGTAGTGACGGCACAGTTCCACAAGGGGGTAATGTTGCTCTATGTTTTATTATATATATGCACAATATATATAATAATACACAATACTAAATACATATATACTAAACAAAATAATGAAGTGTGACTAATCCAAAAGGGATGTATGTGTGTGTGACTATGTGTGTAATTAATTGTTGTGTATTACCGTGATGTGTTGGGCGAGAGGAGGGACAAAGCAGAAGAAGGTTCGTGAGACAAGCGGAAGGTCCGTTGGGCTGAGAGAGACGTCAAGAGGTCCGTGTGCAAAGCGGGGGTCGAGGATCGAGGGAGGCAGTCCAATTTCCAAAAGGGAAGTCGAGGCGCACAGCTCGATTATGGAAGACACGGGAAGAACTACGGGAAGACACAAGGGAGATCAGACAAGGGAACTCGGAAGACAGGAGAGCAATCAAGACACGGGATGCTTACTACGAATAGAAGACTAAGTTCCGGCCAGGATCCTTAGGTCCACTGGTCTTTATACAGCTCACCCTCATCAGCCCCACGTGTGCAGATTGGCAAGCTAGGTAATGTTTGTTGTGGTCTGGAACAACATGGCACACAAACAACTATCTGAAATGCAGCCAATATTACATACAGATAATGTGCAATGAGGCATGCAAATATAAATTATATACAAAGAGGATAAAAGTAAAGGATATTACAGGCCTACTGAAAGCCACTACTAGCGACCACGCAGTCTGATAGTTTATATATCAATGATGAAATCTTAACATTGCAACACATGCCAATACGGCCGGGTTAACTTATAAAGTGACATTTTAAATTTCCCGCTAAACTTCCGGTTGAAAACTGTATGATGACGTCTGCACGTGACGTCAATCGTTGAAACGGAAGTATTCGGACCCCATTTGATCCAATAAAAAAAGCTCTGTTTTCATCTCAAAATTCCACAGTATTCTGGACATCTGTGTTGGTGAATCTTTTGCAATTTGCTTAATGAACAATGGAGACTGCAAAGAAGAAAGTTGTAGGTGGGATCGGTGTATTAGTGGCGGACTACAGCAACACAACCAGGAGGACTTTGCGATGGATAGCAGACGCGCTTGCCGCCGACCTCACCTTGACTTCCTCCGTCTCCGGGCCGCCGACCGTATCTGTGATCGGGTGAAGTCTTTCGTGTGTTGATAAGCAGATGAGGGCTGGCTGGCGTAGGTGGATAGCTAATGTTTTTAGCATAGCTCTGTAAGGTCCCGTTGCTAAGTTAGCTTCAATGGCGTCGTTAGCAACAGCATTGTTAATCTTCGCCAGGCTGGAAAGCATTAACCGTGTAGTTACATGTCCATGGTTTAATAGTATTGTTGATTTTCTGTCTATCCTTCCAGTCAGGGGTTTATTTATTTTGTTTCTATCTGCATTTAAGCACGATGCTATCACGTTAGCTCCGTAGCTAAAGAGCTTTGCCGATGTATTGTCGTGGAGATAAAAGTCACTGTGAATGTCCATTTTGCGTTCTCGACTCTCATTTTCAAGAGGATATAGTATCCGAGGTGGTTTAAAGTACAAATCCGTGATCCACAATAGAAAAAGGAGAGAGTGTGGAATCCAATGAGCCAGCTTGTACCTAAGGTACGGTCAGAGCGAAAAAAGATACGTCCTGCACTGCACTCTAGTCCTTCACTCTGATGTTCCTAATCCACAAATCTTTCATCCTCGCTCGCAATTAATGGGGTAATCGTCGCTTTCTCGGTCCGAATCGCTCTCGCTGCTGGTGTAAACAATGGGGAAATGTGAGGAGCCTTTCAACCTGTGACGTCACGCTACTTCCGGTACAGGCAAGGCTTTTTTTATCAGCGACCAAAAGTTGCGAACTTTATCGCCAATGTTCTCTACTAAATCATTTCAGCAAAAATATGGCAATATCGCGAAATGATCAAGTATAACACATAGAATGGATCTGCTATCCCCGTTTAATAAAAAAACATTCATTTCAGTAGGCCTTTAAATGATCTCAAATATAGCTACAAATGAGGCATAATGATGCAATATGTACATACGGCTAGCGTAAATAGCATGTTAGCATCGATTAGCTTGCAGTCCTGCACGGATCAAATATGCCTGATTAGCACTCCAACAAGTCATTAACATCAACAAAGCTCACCTTTGTGCATTCACGCACAGTGTAAAACGTTTGGTGGACAAAATGAGACAGTGGAAGATTTTACATGTAAACAAACTGTTGCGTCACAGTCCACACTATGGTGAGTTCAAGAACCGCCGAAATTAGTAGGATGTTCACCAAATAGTGTCATCAGTGAAGCATGCACACAAACATTTTAAACATTTCTAACAATTGGGAAGGTTTGCGTCATGTTTGTCCTCAAACTAAAAACATAATAAAACAAATAGATAATTTTTTCCATTTTCAATCCTTTTTTAAAAATGCTCCAGGACGCCACTAGGGCGGCACTCGAGAGCCGCGGGTTGCTGACCCCCGGTCTATCCAAATAGTACAGATCACATACCAACATAAGCCGTCTTCCAGCTGTTTCCATTGCATCCACACAGCCAATGAAGTTTTTTAGCCAGGAAATACAACCTCAACAATGTAATGATTTTGTTGTTTTTTTGTAAACAGAAGCTGAGAGAGTAATCAATTCATGGAAGTAAAACGCTGTGTATGATTGCCTTCCGTGCTCTAATGCTCTTTGCCAATTCTTCATAAAGTTGCAGAAGTACTTCTCTTTGCTTTTGCTGCCAAGCAATCATGGAGAGAACTCTCCACGAGTCACTGGACGTTCATCTCACTGCCAGTCCTCTGCTGAGCTATTTCCTCTCGTCCAATGTTGACTCTCAATCCCTTAATTAAAGACTCTTGCTGTGGTCTTGAGACCAGCATGCACCCTAAATCTCTGAGGGTCAAACAAGTATTGACCATTTGCTAAATCCTCAGGGTTAGCATGCAGCCGATGCCAGAAGTTGAAATATGCAAGTTTAAAATAACATTGACTCAGGAAGTACGCCATGTCATTAAAAGCATTAGGAAAGTAGAACATCTTTGGAAAGTTTATTGTTTTTGAATACCTGCCAAATGAAGGCAATGTTCTACATTCAATATATTACAAACTAGGGTTGTACAGTACTTGGTACTGGTATAGTATCACGGAACTAATGAATCAAAAACGGTACTATACTCTGTTTGAAAAGTACCGGGCATACCATGCCATACCATACCATACCAATTTTTTTATAAAGCCCTTTAAAAACAAGCACAGTTGAAGAACAAAGGGCTGTACACCACAAAGAAATGCAGGCAAAGGACAGACTAAAGAATAACATTTAAAACAGAAGTAAAATACACATTGAAAAAGCAACTACAAATCATCCTAAGAACAATTTGTTAGATAAAAAGCAGTTAAAAAGTTAAAAACAGTTAAAAAAGTTAAAAACAGTTTAAAGTCTCACGCTGGGTTAAAAGGTTGAAAGTAGCATGACGTCGCGTCGTGATATTGCTGGTTTTACGAGCGGAGGAGCATGTTCGGCAGCGCACGCACACGGTGTACTTTCAGGGCACATTGACAAAGCTTAAACTTGTTACTATAACAATCTACAAGGTTAATACAGTCATACTTGCCAACCTTGAGACCTCCAATATCGGGGGGGCGCCTTGGTCGGGGGTGTTGAGGGCGTGGTTGGGCGGGGGCGTGGTTATGGGCGTGGTTAAGAGGAGAGTATATTTACAGCTAGAATTCACCAACTCAAGTATTTCATATATATATATATATATATATATATATATATATATATATATATATATATATATATATATATATATATATATATATATATATATATATATATATATATATATATATACTTGACTTTCAGTTAATTCTAGCTATATATATATATATATATTTAAATATATATATATATATATATATATATATATATATATATATTTATTTTATTATATATATAAATAAAAGAAATACTTGAATTTTAGTGTTCATTTATTTACACATACACACACACACACAACACTCATCTACTCATTGTACTCATAGTACAATGCTTTGTTAAGGGTTGAATTGTCCATCCTCTTTCTATTCTCTGTCACTATTTGTCTAACCATGCTGAACACCCTCTCTGATGATGCATTGCTGTGTGGCACGCACAAAAGTGCTTTTATCAAATGCACGAGAGTGTGGAATCTTCCATCTCTCCCAAGCATAGCCCAAAACCGGTCAATCCTTGCTTCCTGGGGAAGATCTTCCCCGGCAAGCAATTGGTACTCCAGTACTTGTACCCGGAGGCTGGTCAGGTCCTATCGCAGCTGCGGCAGACCTTTTTTTTGGGGGGGCGTGGCCTCCAGCTCCGGCTGAATACCGGGAGTTTGTCGGGAGAAAATCTCTGTCGGGAGGTTGTCGGGAGAGGCGCTAAATATCGGGATTCTCCCGCTAAAAACGGGAGGGTTGGCAAGTATGAATACAGTTCGCTTCTCTTTCTTCCCCTCAATGTATCTGCTTGTTGTATTTCAAGCTATCATTACATATGTATATTGCATTTTAAACAATTGTATTGTTGATGATGAAGATAATTATTGACGTTATTCATCAATTCATGCCAGAAGCTTGTGGGTGGCTATCAAAAGCGCCTTATTGCAGGTAAGCTTGCCAAGGGACATGTAAGCAAATATTAAAGGCCTACTGAAATGACATTTTTTTTATTTAAACGGGGATAGCAGATCCATTCTATGTGACATACTTGATCATTTCGCGATATTGCCATATTTTTGCTGAAAGGATTTAGTAGAGAACATCGACGATAAAGGTCGCAACTTTTGGTCGCTGATAAAAAAAAGCCTTGCCTGTACCGGAAGTAGCGTGACGTCACCGGAGGAAGGACTCCTCACATTTCCCCGTTGTTTACGTCAGCAGCAAGAGAGATTTGGACCGAGAAAGCGACGATTACCCCATTAATTTGAGCGAGGATAAAAGATTTGTGGATGAGGAAAGTGAGAGTGAAGGACTACAGTGCAGTGCAGGACGTATCTTTTTTTGCTCTGACCGTAACTTAGGTACAAGCTGGCTCATTGGATTCCACACTCTCTCCTTTTTCTATTGTGGATCACGGATTTGTATTTTAAACCACCTGGGATACTATATCCTCTTGAAAATGAGAGTCGAGAACACGAAATGAACATTCACAGTGACTTTTATCTCCACGACAATACATCGGCGAAGCTCTTTAGCTACTGAGCTAACGTGATAGCATCGGGCTCAAATGCAGATAGAAACAAAATAAATAAATCCCTGACTGGAAGGATAGACAGAAGATCAACAATACTATCAAACCATGGACATGTAACTACACAGTTAATAATTCCCAGCTTGGCGAAGCTTAACAATGCTGTTGCTAACGACGCCATTGACGCTAACTTAGCTACGGAACCTCACAGAGCTATGCTAAAAACATTAGCGCTCCACCTACGCCAGCCAGCCCTCCTCTGCTCATCAACACCCGTGCTCACCTGCGTTCCAGCGATCGACGGAAGGACGAAGGACTTCACCCGATCATCCGTGCGGTCGGCGGCTAGCGTCGGCTAGCGCGTCTGCTATCCAAGTCAAAGTCCTCCAGATTGTGTTGCTACAGCCAGCCGCTAATACACCGATTCCACCTACAACTTTCTTCTTTGCAGTCTCCATTGTTCATTAAACAAATTGCAAAAGATTCACCAACACAGATGTCCAGAATACTGTGGAATTTTTTAGATGAAAACAGAGCTTTTTTGTATTGGATTCAATGGGGTACCAATACTTCCGTTTCAACCATTGACGTCACGCGCATACGTCATCATACATAGACGTTTTCAACCGGAAGTTTAGCGGGAAATTTAAAATTGCACTTGGTCGGTAGTAGTGGCTTTCAGTAGGCCTTTAACATTGCTGTATGTATACTTTTGACCCAGCAGTAGACCCATAATAAATTCTTAAAAGAAGCAAACTTCATGAATGTTTTTTGTGACCAACAAGTATGTGCTCCAATCACTACATCACAAACAAATACGAGTTGTAGAAATGATTGGAAACTCAAGACAGCCATGACATGATGTTCTTTGATTGTCAACTTTTGACCACGACTGTATTTAATAGATTTTCACTCATTTTATGTTTTTTACAACAATATACATGCAATTAATTGTGAATCAATCCAAAGGATTGTTTCCATCCGTCATTTAAAAGCATTAAAACTCTCTGTGAGTGCACATCCTGATGCCGGTGGTCCACTAATGGCAATTCTACTGTGGCGCTCAGTTATCTGCAGCCACAGTTTGTCACTTTGTTCGTGGCAGAATAATGGCTGAAGCTACAGAGGGAGCTCTTACAAAGCATCCTTGGCCTCATTTTTTTTCCCCCTCCCCAACTGTCAAGAGTTTGGCTTTCAAACAGCGCTAGCAACTAACACTAAGAGACCACAGCGTAGTGTGCTGGGAGCTCGGGATGTGAACGTGGTTTTGAAGTCGTAGAGCAAAGAACCGTGCTGACACTGAACCCACAGAAGTGTTGAGTCTGGCAGGTTAATGCTTATAAATGTAATATTACACCATTACTATACTCCTGCTTTCTTGTAATGCCAATAGTTCTATTAAGGATGTGTGTATTCTTTATACAGAGAGCAATACTGTCACTCTGCATTTGATATCATCCTTCTTATAGTTCCAAAAAGTACTTGTTCACGTCAAAACAGCACACACGTTTTCAACTGGATATATTTGACTTAAAGAGGCATTTTGAAAATAAAAAGAGTCTGTATTCGAGTTCTCTTATCTAAGGATTGCATTAGTCAAAAAAGAGAATTAGGGGTTCTATGTCCGATGATTGAATTTAAATTTAATCGTCAAATATTCAAAGACATATCTGTCATGACGGGGGGGTTGCAGCTCACTGCGAGGTTTGTTCTCCCGGGATGCGATCGGACTATTCCGGACAAGGCTTGCAGGTAGGAACATATTTAATTATTCAACTAACACTCAACGAAGTACAAAACAGAAAACCCGAAGGCAAGCGTGCCTATCGCACGCGGAATCTACGGCAAAAAACTTAGAACATGAAACTATAGACATGAAAACCTCACTAAACTGTGGCATGAGACAAATAGCATTAACTATGGAGTCGGTCATGAAAACGAGCAACGTGAACTATGGTAATGTGTGAAACAAGCAATGACGCCAGGACGACTACCGTAATTTCCGGACTATAAGCCGCTACTTTTCCCCCTCGTTCTGGTCCCTGCGGCTTATACAAGGGTGCGGCTTATTTACGGCCTGTTCTTCTCCGACACCGACGAAGAGGATTTCGGTGGTTTTAGTACGCAGGAGGAAGACGATGACACAATGATTAAAGACTGACTTAGGCTGGTTATTTTGATAACGTACAGGCGAGCACTTTGTATTACTTTGCAGCGTTGTATTATTTGTACTCTGCACGAATGCTGTTCGCCATGTCAAAGATGTGAAAGTTTGATTGAATGATTGAAAGATTTATAGTTAATAAATGGGACGCTTTGCGTTCCCAAACAGTCATCTCTGTCCCGACAATCCCTTCCGTGGTAGCAGGAACCCCTATATACTACGCTAATTACACATCAAAACCCTGCGGCTTATAGTCGGGTGCGGCTTATATATGGAGCAATCTGTATTTTCCCCTAAATTTAGCTGGTGCGGCTTATAGTCAGGTGCGGCTTATAGTCCGGAAATTACGGGTAACTGGCAAAGACAGGCTTAAATAATGCTCTCTTGATTAGAGCAAGTACGTGTCCCGAACACCAGAGGCAGGTGAAACTAATAAGTCGCCATGGTAACTAAAACAAACAAGGGTACACAAGAACAGGAACTACTTGGAGTCTTAAAACCAACAGAAAATAACAAAAACATGATCCAGACCAGAGATCATGACAATATCTGTGTCTGCAACGATTTATCAATTAAATCAGTTATTTGAATTAGAAAAAAAGCTTTGGAATGATTTGTTTAATGAGTAAAATACTCATTAAACGAATATAATATGAATTTTATTTGAATGAAAAAAGATTTTGTGACGATAAAAAATATCGATGTAATCGTAGTAGTATTGACTAGATACGCTATCATTACAGTGGATGTCAGGTGTAGATCCACCCATGGCGTTTGTTTACATTGTGACGCCGGTGAGCTATTGTATCCTCCTACGGCGTGTAGTGAAGCATGTTTAGCTATTCCTCATCCTTCATAATGATACTTGGAAGAAATTCACTTTATTTGTCGCCATGGAGGCGAGGATTAGTGATTTAGAAGTAGCTAAAACACTGTAGATGGATGTTAGCTGCTAGCTAGCTAACCATGTCTTAAAGCACCTCTTCCTGAGGGCGTTTCAGTGTTATAACTTCACCTTTATCTTTACTTTTTACGCCAAAATGCGTCCGTTCTCCCTTTTCTGTCTACACGCTGTGTCTGCTTGTAAGTACTCTGTGTGTGCGCGCTGCCGAACATGCTCCTCTGCTCGTAAAACCAGCAATGACTCGACGTGACGACGCACCATCATGCCCGTAAAAAAACAACTAAAAAATTAAATGGGGAAGCGGTACTTCTCAAACAGAGTATAGTATCGTTTTTTGATTCATTAGTATCGCGGTCGGGGTCGGGTGCGCTGCCAAGTGGATGGCGGTGAAAGTGGAGGCTCCGGACGGACCAATTCGGGGCAGCAGAGGCTGACTTTCGGGACGTGGAACGTCTCTACGCTGGTGGGGAAGGAGCCTGAGCTGGTGCGAGAGGTGGAGCGCTACCGGTTGGATCTGGTGGGGCTTACCTCTACGCATAGCAAGGGCTCTGAAACCACACTCCTGGACAAGGGATGGATCTTGTTCACTTCTGGAGTTGCTCAGGGTGTGAGGGCACAGGCGGGTGTGGGGATACTCACGAGTCCCCGGCTGAGTGCCTGTACGTTGGAGTTCACCCCAGTGGACAAGAGGGTCGCCTCCCTTCGCCTTAGGGCTGGAGGGGGGAAAACTCTGACTGTTGTTTGTGCATACGCACCAAGCAGGAGTTCAGAGTATTCAGCCTTCTTGGATACCTTGCATGGGGTCCTGTATGGGGCGCCGGCAGGGGATTCCATAGTCTTGCTGGGGGACTTCAACGCGCACGTGGGCAATGACAGTGATACTTGGACTGGCGTGATTGGGAGGAACGGTCTCCCTGATCTGAACCTGAGTGGTGGATTGTTATTGGACTTCTGTGCTAGTCACGGACTTGCGATAACAAACACCATGTTCAAGCATAAGGATGCTCATAGGTGTACCTGGTACCAGAGCACCCTAGGCCAAAGATCAATGATCGATTTTGTAATCGTATCAGCTGATCTGAGGCCGTATGTTTTGGACACTCGGGTGAAGAGAGGGGCTGAACTGTCAACTGATCACCATCTGGTGGTGAGTTGGGTTAGATGGCGGGGGAAACCTCTGGACAGACCTGGCAAACCCAAGCGTGTAGTGCGGGTGAACTGGGAACGTTTGGAGGAGTCCTCTGTCCGGAAGGACTTCAACTCCCACCTCCGGCGGGACTTCTCTGCCATCCCTGTGGAGGTTGGGGACATTGAACAGGAATGGGCAATGTTCAAAGCCTCTATTGCTAAAGCTGCAGATGCGAGCTGTGGCCAGAAGGTCTTAGGTGCCTCAAGGGGCGGTAACCCTCGAACTCCCTGGTGGACAGTGGTGGTCAGGGAAGCCGTCCGACTGAAGAAGGAGTCCTACCGGGGTATGTTATCCCAGGGGACTCCGGAGGCAGTTGCAAGGTACCGACGGGCCCGAAGGGCAGCGGCCGTGGCTGTGGACGAGGCTAAGCAGAGGGTGTGGGAGCAGTTCGGGGAATCCATGGAGAAGGACTATCGGGCGGCACCAAAGCTGTTCTGGAAGACCATACGGCACCTCAGGAGGGGGAAGCAGGGAACCATCCAAGCTGTGTACGGCAAGGATGGGACTTTGCTGACTTCAAGTGAGGAAGTCGTGGGGCGTTGGAAAGAGCACGTTGAGGAACTCCTGAACCCAAATACATCAGACACACCCTCCCTGATAGGAGCAGGGCCTGAGGATGATGGGGGATCGACGTCGATCTCTCGGAGTGAAGTCACTGAGGTAGTTAGACAACTCCACAGTGGCAAAGCTCCGGGGGTTGACGAGATCCGTCCAGAAATGCTGAAGGCTCTGGGTGTTGATGGGCTGTCTTGGTTGATACGCCTTTTCAACATAGCGTGGAAGTCTGGGACAGTGCCGAGGGAGTGGCAGACTGGGGTGGTGGTTCCCCTTTTCAAAAAGGGGGACCAGAGGGTGTGTGCTAATTACAGGGGTATCACACTACTCAGCCTCCCTGGGAAAGTTTACGCCAAGGTACTGGAAAGGAGGGTCCGGCCGATAGTCGAACCTCAGATTCAAGAGGAGCAATGTGGATTCCGTCCTGGTCGTGGAACAACTGACCAACTCTTTACGCTTGCGGGAATCCTGGAGAGGGCCTGGGAGTATGCCTATCCAGTCTACATGTGTTTTGTGGATTTGGAGAAGGCGTATGACCGCGTCCCTCGGGAGATCTTGTGGGAGGTGCTGAGGGAGTACGGAGTGAGGGGAACCCTGTTGAGGGCCATCCAATCTCTGTACAACCAAAGCGAGAGTTGTGTCCGGGTGCTTGGATGTAAGTCGGATCCGTTTCCAGTGGGGGTTGGTCTCCGCCAGGGCTGCGCTCTGTCACCTATCCTGTTTGTGATTTTCATGGACAGGATTTCTAGGCGGAGTCGTGGCCATGGCGGAGAGGGTATACGTCTCGGGGGGCTAAAGGTTGCGTCACTGCTGTTTGCAGATGATGTGGCCCTGATGGCACCTTCGGTTCGTGACCTTCAGCTCTCACTGGATCGGTTCGCAGCCGAGTGTTCAGCGGCTGGAATGAGGATCAGCATCTCCAAATCTGAGGCCATGGTTCTCAGCAGGAAACCGATGGTTTGTACAGTCCGGGTAGGGGACAGGACTCTGTCCCAGGTGGAGGAGTTTAAGTATCTCGGGGTCTTGTTCACGAGTGAGGGAAAGATGGAGAAGGAAATCAGCCGGAGAATCGGAGCAGCTGGGGCGGTATTGCAGTCTCTCTGCCGCACTGTTGTGACGAAACGGGAGCTGAGCCAGAAGGCAAAGCTCTCGGTCTACCGAGCTATCTACATTCCTACTCTCACCTATGGTCATGAAGTGTGGGTAATGACCGAAAGAATAAGATCGCGGATACAAGCGGCCGAAATGAGTTTCCTCAGAAGGGTGGCTGGCATCTCCCTTAGAGATAGGGTGAGAAGTTCAGTCACCCGAGAGAGACTCGGAGTAGAGCCGCTGCTCCTTCGCTTGGAAAGGAGCCAGCTTAGGTGGTTCGGGCATCTCGTGCGGATGCCTCACGAGCGTCTCCCTAGGGAGGTCCTCGTTGCACGTCCCACTGGGAGGAGGCCCCGCGGCAGGCCAACGACCAGATGGGGGGATTACATCTCCTCTCTGGCCTGGGAACGCTTCGGGATTCCCCAGGAGGAAGTCGCAAATGTTGCTCTGGAGAGGGAAGTCTGGGGGTCTCTGCTGGAGCTGCTGTCCCCGCGACCCGATTCCGGATAAGCGGTTGAAGATGGATGGATGGATGGAGTATCGCGATACTATACCAGTGTTACGCGTGGGGGGGTCACAGCTTGCTGCAAGGTTCGTTCTCCCGGGATGCAGACGGACCACTCCGGACAGGACGTGCAGGTAGGAACATAATTTATTGTCGGAAATCAAACGTGTACCAAAAACAGAAAACAAGCCAGAGGAAAAACGTCCCGATCGCACTGGACGCTAAGGCTACCACTTAGCATAGACATTATTTACTTCTTACTTTTTACAATTTTGTACACTGCTGCTGGAGTTAAAATTTTCCTGAGGGAACTCTCCTGAAGGAATCAATAAAGTACTATCTATCTATCTATCTATCTATCTATCTATCTATCTATCTATCTATCTATCTATCTATCTATCTATCTATCTATCTATCTATCTATCTATCTATCTATCTATCTATCTATCTATCTATCTATCTATCCATCTATCTATCTATCTATCTATCTATCTATCTATCTATCTATCTATCTATCTATCTAGACTAGAGACAAGCAATGCTCACGCAAACTGGAGCATGAAGCAAACAAAGAAGCCAGGCCGACTGACCGGCAAAGGCAGGCTTAAATAATGCCTCTGATTAGTGCTCGGGAAACAGGTGAGCGTCCCGAACACCAATCAGAGGCAGGTGAAAATTATAAGCAACCATGGTAACTAAAACAAACTCAAGGGTGCACGAAACAGGAACTGATGGAGTCCAAAACTAACAGAAAATAACAAAACATGATCCAGGCCACGGAAGATGACAACCAGTACCGACCGGTATACCGTTGAGAACTTATTGGTTTAGGTACTGACGTTGAGCAACTCAAACTTAACGTTGGATCAACATGCGTTTTGACGACGTTTTATCAATATTGGGTTCTGACGTTGATTTGACCATTGAAATTCCAGTCATTTCCCAACCAACCTTCTACAACACAAACACAACATTTAAACAACACTCTATTTGACAATGTTCACTCAGTGTCTGGTTGTAAAGTTGATTTAACCGTTGAATTTTGGTCTTTTTCCAACCAACAACGTGGATCCAACGTTGGACTTTGACGTTTTCTCGATTTACAAATACAATTATTGACAGGACATGTACGTAAAAGCAATGTTGCATCAATGTCTTGTAGTTTTAAAGTAGCACACGTACAAAGGGCCACACAGAAGAGCTCTGACATGGGTATTTGCGAGCAGCAATTCTCATCAAGATAAACCAGCGGAGGAACAGTTACCATGGAAACTGGAATCAAATGGGACAAAGACAACCCAAACCCCCTTTGGAGAAGTGTATCAGATTCTGGAGAGATATAGAGGACAGACATGTTGGAAGCAGAATGTCTCCCTTTCCCTACTTGTAGCAATAAGGGAATTGTGCTTCAAACAATCACACTGTGGAATAAATCTCAGATAGTGAATCGAAAAAAATGGACTTGGTGAAGTTTTACTAGGGAATAAATGAACAGGCGTAAGAGAAAAAGTCATCCTGGCGCCAAGAAGGATAGCCAGCAGCCTGTACTTTATAAGCCAGCTTGGCCTACACCAATAAACCGTGAACTGGTGATGTGGAACCCACGATACTGGGCTGAAGATCTGCCAACTACGTTCATACGCCTCAAGAACACATCTGGCCGGCTGTCTCCTCTGCTGACTCACATACACAAAAAGAATTCGCTGATCGACCTGGGCAGAAACTGCAGAACTCATTTGAAGACCTTTGGATTCACTAAGCGTCTGTCCTTAGGCCTACACCAGGATCCTCAACGCTTTGCAAGATGGTCGCTCCAGTCCCACCAAGTCTAACGTACGTAGAGGAGGGGAACTCATCCCAGACTGATGATTGGCTGGTGTACCCAGCAGGAAGCTGAATTGGCGGAGGCAGCTCTCAGTACATGCCTGTAATCATTGTCTAGACCAGGGATCGGCAACCCAGAACGGGGTTAAAGGAAACGGCAAGCTGTCTTCTTCTAATTGATTTATTACAATCTTTGGCAAGCTAGGTAATGTTTACTGTGGTCTGGAACAACATGCCACACAAACAACTATCAGAAATGCAGCCAATATTACATACAGATAATGTGTCATGAGACATGCAAATATCAATCAATCAATCAATCAATGTTTATTTATATAGCCCTAAATCACAAGTGTCTCAAAGGGCTGTACAAGCCACAACGACATCCTCGGTACAGAGCCCACATACGGGCAAGGAAAACTCACCCCAGTGGGACGTCAATGTGAATGACTATGAGAAACCTTGGAGAGGACCGCATATGTGGGTAACCCCCCCCCCCTCTCTCTAGGGGAGACCGAAAGCAATGGATGTGGAGTGGGTCTGACATAATATTGTGAAAGTCCAACACATCAGCGAAAGTCCAGTCCATGGTGGGGCCAGCAGGAACCATCCCGAGTGGAGACGGGTCAGCAGCGTAGAGATGTCCCCATCCGATGAACAAGGTAGTGGTCCACCCCGGGTTGGGAGCAGAGTAGAAAAGAAAAGAAAAGAAACGGCAGATCAACTGGTCTAAAAAGGGAGTCTATTTAAAGGCTAGAGTATACAAATGAGTTTTAAGATGAGACTTAAATGCTTCTACTAAGGTAGCATCTCTAACTGTTACCGGGAGGGCATTCCAGAGTACTGGAGCCCGAATAGAAAACGCTCTATAGCCCGCAGACTTTTTTTGGGCTCTGGGAATCACTAATAAGCCGGAGTTCTTTGAAGGCAGATTTCTTGCCGGGACATATGGTACAATACAATCGGCAAGATAGGCAGGAGCTTGACCGTGTAGTATTTTATACGTAAGTAGTAAAACCTTAAAGTCGCATCTTAGGTGCACAGGAAGCCAGTGCAAGTGAGCCAGTATAGGTATGTATATATGTATATATATAAAGGTATATACAGTATAGGCGTAATATGATCAAACTTTCTTGTTTTTGTCAAAAGTCTAGCAGCCGCATTTTGTACCAACTGTAATCTTTTAATGCTAGACATAGGGAGGCCCGAAAACAAAACGTTACAGTAATCGAGACGAGATGTAACGAACGCATGGATAATGATCTCAGCATCGCTTGTGGACAAAATGGAACGAATTTTAGCGATATTACGGAGATGAAAGAAGGCCGTTTTAGTAACACTCTTAATGTGTGACTCAAACGAGAGAGTTGGGTGGAAGATAATACCCAGATTCTTTATCGAGTCTCCTTGTTTAATTGTTTGGTTGTCAAATGTTAAGGTGGTATTATTAAATAGATGTCGGTGTTGAGCAGGACCGATAATCAGCATTTCCGTTTTCTTAGCGTTGAGTTGCAAAAAGTTAGCGGACATCCATTGTTTAATTTCATTAAGACACGCCTCCAGCTGACTACAATCCGGCGTGTTGGTCAGCTTTAGGGGCATGTAGAGTTGAGTGTCATCAGCATAACAGTGAAAGCTAGCACCGTATTTGCGTATGATGTCACCTAGCGGCAGCATGTAAATACTAAAGAGTGCATAAATTATATACAAAGAGGATAAAAGTAAATTATATTAAATTTAGCTCAAATATACCTACAAATGAGGCATAATGATGCAATATGTGCATACAGCTAGCCTAAATAGCATGTTAGCATGCACAGACTAAATATGCCTGATTAGCACTCCATCAAGTCAATAACATCAACAAAGCTCACATTTGTGCATTTGCGCACAGTATAAAACTTTTGGTGGACACAATGAGACAAAGAAGGAGTGGAAGATTTTACATGTAAACAAACTGTTGCATCACAGTCCACACCATGGTGAGTTCAAGAACCGCCGAAATTAGTAGGACAAAAGGATGTTCACCAAATAGTGTCCTCAGTGAAGCGTACACACCAACATATTAAACAGTGGTAGTTCCAACAGTTGGGAAGGTCTGTGTCACGTTTGTCCTCAAACAAAAAACATACAGTAACAAAAATATTATTTGTCCTCATCTTTTTCCATTTTCAATCCTTTTTTTTAAAAAAATGCTACAGGGAGCCACTAGGGCGGCGCTAAATAGCCGCATGCTTTGTCCATTAACACAAGCATGCAAAATGTTCAAATCTAGCAAAGTCTCACTCACAACAACTACAGAAGTAATGGAAGTCAAATAAAGACAATCATATGTGTGTAAACAAAAAAAGCACAGCACATTATAGTTTTCACCACAGACAGTACTCAGTATAACTTGTGACATTCGGCGATCATTACAACCTTTGACACTGTAGAGGACGAGCTCTAGTGGGTTCTGCAGACTACCACACACTGCCAGGAGAGCCCGGACCAGGGTTACAACACTGTTTTATTTGCATAAATTAGTGCAGGGGTTTTGCTTTCCAGCAATCTGTCGTTCCGCGTCCGTGTCTCTCTCCAGCTCCAACAACGTGTCTCATGCCGGCTGCTGCTAATAAAGGCGACAGGTGATTATGGGTTATGGGTTATACTTGTATAGCGCTTTTCCACCTTCAAGGTACTCAAAGCGCTTTGACAGTATTTCCACATTCACCCATTCACACACACATTCACACACTGATGGAGGGAGCTGCCATGCAAGGCGCTACCAGCAGCCATCAGGAGCAAGGGTGAAGTGTTTTGCCCAAGGACACAACGGACGTGACTAGGATGGTAGAAGGTGGGGATTGAACCCCAGTAACCAGCAACCCTCCGATTGCTGGCACGGCCACTCTACCAATAGATAACAAAGCCCACCTGGGCCATCTACGAACCTGTCGCTGTCTTCGAGGCCAGTCCTGGCACACCCCGTTCCGCGGTAGGCCCGCAGGCCACGCCCCCCTCCACAGACACGTTATCTACAATTGACTGTATTGTGTTTATTGACGACAATTGTCATGTTGCACGCTTGTCACACTGATAGACTCAATACATTCCATTTTCTGTTCTCCGTCTTCTCCTTGCCATGACTGCTATCACTTTGTATTGGCGAGCAGCCATGATGAACTGTCACATGATTTACACATTTATTGTGCAAGCTGGAGATCCTTCATCAGCGTGTCTTTTTTGGCCGTCTCTGAGTCGTCCGGAGCTTTAAGGTGTCTGGAGCTGGCGGCTTCACTGTATTTTAGAACAGAAAAACATTTGGATCGGGACAATCATTTGAGACGTAGTGAAAAAACTGCACATTTTGTTCTGTGACTTTAATTCCACGCCTATTGAGGTAAGCAATTAAAGTAATATGAAGCAGCTTTTTTTTTAAATTAGTGGTCAAACTTTTTCCAAGCTTTTCTTGCATCCCTGAGCCATCCAGTCACAGTACATGCAGACAAAAGCGCGCCATTGCAAACATTATTAATTGACCAGTAACAATTAATTATTGATTAAAAGGGTCCTGTAAATGGACAAGGAGGAAATGACATTATTATAGAGAGTGACTTCTTAGTCTGCTGGAGTCGTTCAAACGTGCACTGCCAGATATTCAACATCCCCCTCGTGACGTTCCATGAATATTTACAGACGTCAGCGCAAATTTAGTCAAATAAAAAAAATAAACCGTTTAAAAGACTTTCATTGGGTGGTTGCTCTTTGTTAGCCTGCGCAGGATTGAGTGCTCACATGGCGAGTAGCATCCTGGCGGGGGCTTTATACATGAAAACACACGATAAGACGCAAAGCGCCACTCGAGCCGTATCCTCCACGAGGCTTTAGGAAAATCTAACGCATTTCCATTAGAAATAATTCATGTTTTATCTTCCTGACACACGCTCCTCCCCCGCCTGCCTTCCTTCCGCCCCGAAGTTCAAGACATCACACTTAAGATGTTTGCTGGAAAAAGAAAAGGAAGCGATTTGTCGGAATATTTTATAAAATATCTTATATAATAATAGGAAATGTTATACTTGCCGGAAGACAACAACATATTATAATCAATCAATGTTTACGCATATAGCCCTTAATCTCAAATGTCTCAAATAATATTACAACAGTGACTTGTTAGTCCATTAAAAGAACCCTCTAAAATTGACAACATTGGCACATAATTCTGCACCTAAAAATGATGTCTAGAGGTAAATAATGAAATAATGTAAAGTAAAGCAAATAATGTCTATTTTCTGCAGGATTTACTCTCTATTTTATGCTGCAGCTGTTACATATACTGTAATATTGTACATGGTAATTGTTATATATTATATAAGCACCCATCCACCCATCCATTTTCTACCGCTTGTCCCTTTTGGGGTTATATCAGTGTTTGAATAATGATGTATATATTATCACACAACTCTTATGCTTAAGGGCCGTTGCTATAGTTATTATCAATTGTGCTGAAGTTGTATTTTTCTATCCATGCAAAGCTGGCAATCCAAAAGATTGCAAGTCGTCTCGTATCAGTGTTTGTGTCCAGACTCGGCCTGTTGACTGGCAAGGCCGAACATCGAGTACCGTGACGCAGACAGAGCATAGACAAGGCGATATCACGGGTGTCAGCACATTTGCATTTCTTGAATAATCATATATTGTGTCTAACTGGAGTTGCTGAAATTACCCCACCTCCTTCAGCAGCAGCTTCAGTGATGTAACCAGGGACCTCACAAATACATAGAGGAGAACGTGAGCTGAACTTTAGAGTGTCAAAATGTTTTAGTACAACTTTGGTAAGCTATGAAGCCGCACTGCTTGGTGGTCGGCGCATTACGGCTACCATAGTCAGACGTACTGTGCTTCAACATGCAGTATCATTATTATGGTGTGTGTGTATAAGGACCGCAAAATGGCACCTATTAGCAGACATTTTTCGACTTATTATGCAAAACCAACTTTTCTTACCTTGTAGTACCTGCTGATGTGCATTTAGTATCTGCATAAGTCCTGAAAATGTGCGTGTGTCCGCCATTGTAGCCCATGCTGACGCTGTAGTCGATAAGCTTCTTGTTATGAGGCATTCATCCTCCACTGTTGCCATTTTTAGTAGCGTAAAGTTCTAATTTGTATCTCGCTATGGAAGCTCTAAAACATACCGGTGTAGTGAGTTTACATTATTCACCCAAGGAACTTTAGTTATTAGAGAGTTCCGGTGGGACGTTTTTTCACGGGACACATTTCAGGTGTTGTTGTTGCACTAGCGAGCCACGGATGAGGAGATGCTGCTCCCTTATTGATTGAAGTAAAGTCTGAATGTCATTAAAACAGTTAGCGCCATCTTTTGACACTTCTTCCACTCCCGTCCTTGCACGCTACACCGCTACAACAAAGATGATGGGGAGAAGACGCTGTCGAAGTGGAGGCACGTAAATAAGACCGCCCACAAAACGGCGCATCCTGAGAGACTGTCAGAAAGCGACTTGAAGATGATGTGTAAAACATCATCTATGCAACATTTTATAAATAAATAAACAATAAATGAGCAAAGAACCACCATTACATGTTATGTAGACCACAAGGAAGTCTTTTACATTTAGAAAAAAATCATAATAATATGACTATTTAATGTGCCTTATAATCCGGTGCACCCTATTGCCGGAAAATACAGTATATATATATATATATATATATATATATATATATATATATATATATATATATATATATATATATATATATATATATATATATAAATAAATATATATTTATATATATATATATATATATATATTTGTATATATACATATATATATATATATGAATTAATATATATATAAATAAATATATATATATATATATATATTCATATACATATATCTATGAATATACATATTATATATATATATATATATATATATATATATATATATATATATATATATATATATATATATATATATATATATATATATATATATATATATATATATATATATATATATATATACATATATCTATGAATATATATATTCATATATATATATATATATATATATATATATATATAAAAATAAATATTTATATATATATATATATATTTGTATATATATATATATATGAATTAATATATATATAAATAAATATATATATATATATATATGTATATATATTCATATACATATATCTATGAATATACATATTTTTATATATATATATATATATATATATATATATATATATCTATGAATATATATATTCATATATATATATATATATATATATATATATATATATATATATATATATATATATATATATATATATATATATATATATATATATATATATATGTCTATATATTTTCATTTTATATATTTATATATATACTGTTTATATATATATATATATATATATATATATATATATATATATATGTCTATATATATACTATATATATATATATATATATATATATATATATATATATATATATATATATATATATATATATATATATATATATGTATATATATAACTGTGTTGTTTATGACATTTAGTGAAGTATTAGCAATAATCTCTACACCATCACATACATGGTGTTCATCTAAATGCTAAACCAGTGACTTGTTTCCATTATTAAACACATTTCTCATCAAATTAGAGCAGTAACCTGATGAAGGAAATCTTCACTGACTGTAATGTGACCTCCTATTCCAATAATTGGGTGGATTGGGGGGTTTATGTCAAGGCTCTTTGTCACAATGTATGACATCACCTACTTTCTTGCAGCAAATGCAGTGCATCTTTAAAACCTTTTTTTTGTGTCTTGCTGCCATTCTGCCGATGATAATGTGATATTTCTAACACAAAGACTGACACGGAGACATTTAGAGGAAGCCAAGAATACCGCCGAGCATCATGGGATTGATTGTGGTGCGTGACATTCTCTGAGCCCCCTTGACAATCTCCCTCACTTCTTATTTTCCTATTTTCAAAGTTCAGCCTTTAACAAGGAGGAACACATCATGTAAATGTATTAGGATGGTGCATGTTTGTGAGACAGACACTTGCATAAGGTGCAACTGCACTATATTGACAAAAGTATTTGGCCACCCAAATGATGAGAACCAGGTGTCCTAATCACTTGGTGTATAAAATTAAGCACTTAGGCATGGAGACTGTTTCTAGAATGGGCCGCTCTCAGTGATTTCCAGCGTGGAACTGTCACAGGATGCCACCTGCGCATCAAATACAGTCGTGAAATGTCCTCGCTCCTAAATATTCCAAAGTCGACTTTATTATAAGAAAAGTGAAGAGTTTGGGAACAACAGCAACTCAGCCACCAAGTGGTAGGCCACGTAAACTGACAGAGAGGTCAGCATAGTGCAACGACTTTCTGTTGCTACAGAGCTCCAAACTTCATGTGACCTTTCAATTAGCCCACGTACAGTACGCAGAGAGCTCCATGGAATGGGTTTTCATGGCCGTGCAGCTGCACAACTTATACCACAACTTCATTGACTTAAAAAAAAAGCCTTTGACCGTGTCTGGCATGAAGGACTATGGCAGGTTCTCAGAAATTACAACTTCGACAATAATCTCATTCAGGTCATCCAAGCACTTTATACAGACTCAAGCAGTGCAGTTCTCATCAGCAACAGCATAGGAGAACCTTTTAAAACATCTATTGGTGTCCGCCAAGGCTGTCTCCTCTCCCTTGTCCTATTTAATGTCTTCCTGGAGAACATCATGGAAAAAGCACTCCAAGAATTCCACACCTCCGTTACCATCGGAGGAAGACCCGTCTCCAACCTTCGCTTCGCGGATGACATTGACCTTATGGGAAAAAGTGAGGCGGAACTCCAGGAACTGACCACCAGACTGGAGGAGGCTGCGAGAGCTTATGGAATGGAGATAAGTGCAGAGAAGAGCAAGATCCTGGTCAACAGTCACAATTACTTACCACCACCGAACATCACATTGAATGGACAAACCTTGGAGGAAGTAAAGGACTTTAAGTACCTTGGGTCCTTTGTGAGTGAAGATGGCAGCTCCACAAAAGAGATCAGGGGCCGTACTTATCAAGCTTCTTAGAATTACTCCTAAGAAGTCTGCTAAGAGTTGACTTAAGAGTAAATAAATTCTTCGCTGAAAGCTGCACTTAAAAGTTAGTTATCAAGCGTCTTACTCACACTTTCAGCGAAGTGTAGGACTGAATCTTAAGTGTCACACTCAGAGCTGAATTACGACATTACTATGTGCCGTAAACGCAATTTTAGGTGACGTCATTTCTGTGTCCATAGAAATGACCAATCACGGAAGGGAATCCGTTGTCTAAGAATAAAGAAATATCTTGGAAATATTTAAGTGGACAATGGGAGTGTATATTTTGACAATAAACTACAAAATAATACAAAACAAACTAGTCCCCGCCGGCACTCACGCTACCGCTCCCTCTCTTCTCTCGCCCACACACTCACTGACGTCACTCACCTCACGGCCACACACATACGCTACTGTCATAACATTTTCTTTCCAATTCATTAATTAGGCAACTAATTTGAAACTGGTGTGGGTGGCTCTATATATACTAGCCCACCGCAGCCACATGCAGAAATCAACAAGGAATCGAAAAGTATTAAATCTGTGACAAAAATAATATCCGCTCTGTCTAAACGATACCGTTTGATCAGCTGCTCGTCATCAAAAAAAACAAAACATTGTTCCGTTCCCTGAACGTTCGCGCACGTCTCTCTCGCCTCAGTGCCATCCCCCGCTGGCAACTCCTAACCACTTAAGACACCTCTGAAGGTCTCTTAAATATCGTGGAGAGTAGGAGTGATACTTAGACTTAAGAACTTTGATAAAAAGCTTTTATTCTTAAGTTTGAGAGTAGGACTAAATTTCGCAAATTCTCAGGACTTAAGTGTAAAATGGCACTCTAAGAAGCTTGATAAGTACGGCCCCAGAGCAAGAATCGGCATAGCAACATCAGCCATGACAAAACTGACCAGTATCTGGAAAAGCAATACCATCAGTTTCCAGGTGAAGGTCAGACTCTACAAGTCACTTGTTCTTTCCACCCTACTCTATGGTTGTGAGAGCTGGACGCTCACAGCGGACACTGAGCGCAGGATACAGTCCTTTGAAAGCAAGTCTTACAGAAGAATGCTACATATATCATACAGTGAACACCGGACAAATGATTATGTTGGACATTTAGTTACCACCCATGCTGGCGAACAGGAACCTCTATTCTCAACAGTTAAACGTCGCAAGCTGACCTGGTTTGGTCATGTCACAAGGCACACCTCCCTGTCAAAGACCATCCTGCAGGGAACAGTAGAGGGGACGCGGAGACGAGGCAGGCAGAGAAAGGCCTGGATGGACAACATCAAAGAATGGACTGGCTGCAGCTTCCAAACCTTGCTACGAACAGCAGAAGATCGTAAGCGCTGGAGATCCCTGACTGCCCAAACATCCACCATGACACCCCTACGGCCTCCTAGGCCATGGGATGAGTGAGTGAGTGAGTGAGTGCAGCTGCATCCAAGCCATACATCACCACGTCCAATGCAAAGTGTGGGATGCAGTGGTGTAAAGGACATCACCACTGGACTTTAGAGCAGTGGAGACGCCTTCTCTGGACTGATGAATCACATTTTTCCATCTGGCAATCTGATGGACCAGTCTGGCTTTGGAGGTTGCCAGGAGAACGCTACATTTCGGACTGCATTGTGCCGAGTGGGATATTTGGTGGAGGAGGAATTATGCTGTTGTTTTTCAGGAGTTGGGCTTGGCCCCTTAGTTTCAGTGAAATGAACTTTGAATGCTCCAGGATACCAAAACATTTGAGACAATTCCATCCTCCCAACCTTGTGGGAACAGTTTGGAGCGGGCCCCTTCCTCTTCCAACATGACAATGTCCATAAAGACAAGGATGACAGAGTCTGGTGTGGATGAACTTGACCTGTCTTAGGACAACAGAGTTTCACATTGTTGCTCTATGTTGATGAATATGTATTGTCCTAATTCAAATAAATAAATCAACTGTCAGTTTGCACGTCCTTCTGACACGTGCTACATAAAACGCAAAATTGTGCTCGCAATACGAGATGGCAGCATCATACCTGTGAGCCATCAGGTATGATGCTCAGGTATGATGGCTCACACCTGAGCCATCATACATGAATCAAATCTTTAATGGACGTGTTCATGGCTTCACAATAGTTATGGAGTACACAACTAGACATTGAGCTCGAAATACATGGCGGACAATAACTGATAGTGTTCTATGCCAGTCCAAATGCATTCGCTGTTTTCCGTAGTCTTCCCTTGTCCACGGGAGCCCGCATTCTTGTTGTCTCTCCTCCGACAAATGGACCAAGTATTTCGCTAAGCAGAATCACAGCTGACCTGGACATTGGAAAGTTCTCTTGCCATTCCTCTGACACAACACACCCGTTGACAAACATATCCCACCAGGCTGCCCTTCTTCCATGCCTTATCCAAAACTCAACATTGCTATGTTGCCGGCTGAGATGTGTTGTATCCCAAATAGCTGCAATCGCGCGTTTACTTCTCTTAAGGTGTCAGAATCAGAATCAGAATCAGAATCAGAATCAGAATCAGAATCATTTTATTGCCATTGTTTGAGAACGGGTTCACAAACTAGGAATTTTTCTTGGTGCAAACGTGCGACATAAAACACATAGAACACATATTTGGTATAAAAAAGAGCTGTGACTGAGCTATCAGATAGACTTAGAAGGGATTCAAGGAATTCAAGGAGCTACTGTTAGGAGTTATTGTTCATTTGCCTGATGGCCGAGGGGAAAAAACTGTTCAGGTGGCGGGAGGTGTGGGTCTGGATGGAGCGTAGTCTCCTGCCTGAGGGGAGAGGGGAGAATAGTGTGTGTCCAGGGTGAGAAGAGTCAGCTGTGATCCGACCCACACGCCTCCTGGTCCTGGAGGAGAACAAGTCCTGGAGGGATGGGAGCTTGCAGCCAATCACCTTCTCAGCAGCACGTACGATGCGCTACAGTCTATTCTTATCCTGGACTGTGGCGCCGGGGAACCACACTGTGATGGAGGAGGTCAGGATGGACTCTATGATGGCTGAGTAAAACTGTATTCATGTGTGATTTCCACAAGCGTCTGTACATGTAGAAGGATGACTCGCCTCCATATGTCCAGTGGTTAACTCCGAGTTACGAAACGGCTCGTTATGAAGCTGGCTGTGGCGCGTTCTTTCTGACGTCACTTCCTGTGTGGGGTGCGGCCTTTCTGGTGTCACTTCCTCTCCGAACTCACTTTGTAAACGATCGATGAGTCCATACAAAGCTAAGAGCCGGAAATTCAAGAAATAGACAGCAGACTTAACTGAGTAAAAAATTATCCAAGGAGGAGAACCTTAAACGATGGTTTAGTGTGACTAACACGGGCCTTAGGCTCAAGAATTATTTGTTTAAGGAGTTATCCGGCTTAATGTAGAAAGGGCCTGAAATAAGTGGGGGCAGGTATCCTGTGGCAATCTGCCAGCATACGGTTCAGTGCAGCCGTCCGAGACAGAGCTGCTCTAGTATTTCGCCACACCTGATGAGCTTGGCGAATGCGCTGGTGGATGGAAGGGATCGCCATCTCCGACTCCTGGCAAAGGAAATTAAGTGGCTGATAACGGTAGGCATCTATAAAAAGGACATATACCTTTGACCGAGGTGGTGAGAGAATTGTGAGCGTACTCCACCCAAGGGCGATGGGGGGGACCAGTACAGAGTGTGTCGGAGCATGAGCAGGTCCTGTTTAGCGAGCCTTGTCTGGCTGTTGGTCTCGGGATGGCATCCAGATAAAACGCTGCGGGTGGCCTTGCAAAAACCCTCCCACACTTGAGATGCGATTTTGGGTGCTCTGTCCGAGAACAGGTCCAGATGGATATCATGTATGTGGAAAACGTGTTTGACCAGATGTTTAGCGGTCTCTAATGATGTAGGTAGTTTGGACAGGGGTAAGAAGTCTGCCACCTTAGAATCCCGGTCGACCACACTGAGTGTGACTGAGTTGTCCGGGGTAACTGGAAGGCCTGTGATGAAACTCAGAGCGATGTAGGACCATGGTCTATTGGTCGTGAAGGTAGGACCATGGTCCATTGGTCGTGAAGGTAGGACCATGGTCTATTGGTCGTGAAGGTAGGACCATTGTCTATTGGTCGTGAAGGTAGGACCATGGTCCATTGGTCATGAAGACATAGGTCCATCGGTAAATGTTGGAGGATACCGGCTGGAGGGCGATGAGGGGCCTTAGGTACTTTTCTTGTAATTTGATGTATAATTTAAAGCAAAATTGCCATGAAGACATATTAAAAGATGCAGTGGTGTGGGAGGTCTGACCACGTTTTAATTCCTAGGTGTTTTTTTATTACTTTGGTTTGTTTCAAGTTGGGTTTTTTTTCAAACCCTAGACCGAATCCTCTCATTTGTTCCCGTATGAAGTCAGCCTGTGACCCTACCACACACAGACATGCTCAAACACACTCAGGCACAAAATGAGGGTTGCCATGAATGTGTAACCACACCACACAAAAAGTTACTGCTTGCACACAAAGAACCCACAAACATTTGTCCAGGGACTTGCAGTAATTACCATCCAACACATGCTAAAAATGAACGCGCTCACTTTAACACATTCCTCGAGATTATGATCATTATATTTTCCTTTTTTTTATTTGTAATGTTATTAAATATTTTTTTATTTAAGAAAAAAAATACTTGGGGATATTAGGCGTACTGTTTCACTATTACACCAATTGTTAAGTCATTATATAAATGTATACATATAAATGTACATATGTGTGTGTGTATATATATATATATATATATATATATATATATATATATATATATATATATATATATATATATATATATATATATATATATATATATATATATATATATATATATATATATATATATGTATAATAGATTCTTAGTCCGTCCTCTGCGCTGGATGGACGCTTTTCTGCTTGCTCTCGCTTGCTCTCGCTTCTGCTTGCATTTTTTGCTACTATCTGCTGCTATTTTCTTACACAAAGAGCAACAGCTCTTGGATACTTACCAAACCAGTGGGACTATATTTTCTTTTAGATAACAGAGGCATTTTTCAATATTTTTACGACGTCCTCAACACTACGCGAGGAGGCCTACCATTCAAGATAAGCCTGGGCCCGAGCCTGTGCTACAGTGCTAAAGGTAATCAGCATAAGATGCCTCCTTTCTCTACGGAAGATTACCACAAACTGCTAAAGAAGATTTTACTGTTGGAAATAAAAATGAATCGGTTGGAAGTGAATTTAGAAGTGAATGGACAATGTGGCTACAACACCACTCTAGCACTCCTGTCGACTGAAAACACTGGACAGCACCATGCTACAACCCAGCTAACTAGCAACAATGAAGCTACGAAGAAACGGGAGGTCCCTGTAGAGGGTAATAAATGTACCAGTGAAAATCCTCCCTGGAACACACTTGGTGCAAAGCCAAAGAGAAGACCACCTCCCTGCGACAAGGGAGAATGGATATCTGGCAGGACCCAGCGCCCCGATATCTCTGATCTGACCGGCTGGCCTGCGCTACCATCTTCAGCCAGGCATACTGCGTCATCAACTCCACTGCCACGTAGGACACAGCAGCGGACAGCTGAGAAGAGGAGAACTACCAATAAACCTCCCCAGCAAGCAAGTGTCCAACTAAAGAACAGGTTTGCCCCACTGTTGATGGACAATGGATCCCCCTCTGATTGCCTGAATAACCCACCATCACCACGCAGAAGGGTAAGACCTGCTAACTTTACACCACAGAGAAAGCTAACGAGAGCTCCTGAAAATCTGATTGTGGGGGACTTTTCTGTAAAAGATATGAAAAGCAATAATAACACCAAAGTACTCTGCTTTCCGAAGGATATGGTATCTGACATGGAAAAAAGAATCCTGGAAATTGTCGCTGCACACCCAAATGTGAAAAATATCATCCTGCACATTGGTTTTAATGACATTGTAAAACAACAATCAAGAGAGCTGAAAGAGCACTTCAATAAACTCTTTGAAACAGTCAGCGCTGTGAATGCTGACGTTTTTATCAGTGGTCCTCTACCCCCAATCAGGAGAGGAGCTGAGAGATTCAGTAGACTTTACTCGCTGAATGAGTGGCTATCAAGTGCACTTCTTGCTCGTTCAATGCATTTTATTGACAATTTTAGCTTTTTCTGGGACCGCAGGCATCTTTTTAAGGCAGACGGACTTTGCCTGAATAAGATGGGAGTAAAGCTATTCATGAACAACATGTTTCACTTCCTGCATCTTGCATCTATCATCACTGCCAAGGACAAGAGACAAGAGGAGCCACCGAGGAAGGAAGACACAACACAGCCTATCAGGAACGTCGAAGGAGGACCGCCACTGCAAAAGGAGAACGTCGACCATGAGATACACCAGAGCAAAGAGGAGAGGTGTCTATCCTCCTCTACCGCCCCTCCCTCCATTCTGAATGCATGTGAAGATCCCTCCCCCACATCCCCCAAGCCATCCACGTCTCCATCTTTCTCCCTCCCTCAAGTAGACCTTTCTCCCCCCTTCTCCCCCTTGGAGTTCCGGGAGCTACCCCCACTCACGCCCCACCCTACTCAGATTTTTACCCCCCTAGATCATCGCTCACCTCCACCACCCCCTCCACGAAGGCGTGCTCCACAACCCCCCAGCCATACTTCACCTTTCTCACGCCAACCCCTTACACGCCCTCAACGTCCACCTTCAGTAGTTCGTCCCAGCTCTGACGCTGCTCACTCCCCCTCCCCCTTACGGCAAACCCCGCCTCGCCCTGACAGCAGTCCTGAATATTTCTGATACAGAAAAGGGTTCAGCAGTAGACCACATTATCAGCTGGGCCCAAGGTTGCCTACATCAAATCATGGCACCTTCTACATCCCTGTTGTGACTACCAAGAGAGTAAACATTGGGAAACTTAGCCACCCTGCTAACCTAAACAATCTCATTCCTATTATCTCCAAATCAAAGCCAACATCGAAGCCTGTCAATAACACCATCAGGATGGGTCTGCTCAATGTCAGGTCTCTGAATAGCAAATCATTTTTAGTCAATGATTTTATTAGCACTTCTAAACTTGACTTTATGTTTTTAACTGAAACATGGCTGGAACAAAATAACAGTGCAAGCATTCTGATCGAGACAGCACCCCCCAACTATAACTTCATTGATATATGTAGATCGGGGAAAAGAGGTGGAGGGGTTGCTGCTATATTTAAAAACATGTTTCAGGGGAAACAGATGTCACTCGGTGAGTTTACATCATTTGAATACCTGTGTGCTGTGTTGAAATGCTCTCCCAAAATTCTCTTGTTAATTATCTACAGGCCACCTAAATATTCTGCAAATTTTTTTGATGATTTTACTGAACTATTGTCTAGCATCTCCACTGACTTTGACTGCCTGGTTATAACTGGTGATTTTAATTTTCATATTGACGATTTAAATGACAAGGGCGCAAAATAACTTTTTACTATTTTAGACACATTTGAACTGTCTCAACATGTGAAAGAGGCTACACATTATAAGGGACACACCCTGGACCTGATTATCACAAAAGGTCTCAATGTTTCTGATGTTCTTGTGATTGATCCTTCATTGTCTGATCATGTCTGTGTTTTCTTTAATATTTCTGTAATTCCGGACACACAAACAGAATCAAAGAATGTCAAAAAGCGGTACATAAATGAACATGCTAATGTCCTCTTTAAAAACGCCATCTCCTCACTACCACCTCTAAACCCATGTCATGCTGATGATCTTGTAAGCAACTTTAATTCCAAAATTGTGAATATCATAGATATCATTGCACCTGTTACAGTTAAAACGATTTCTGGCAAGCAAAAGGCACCCTGGAGAAAATCTGCTGCTGTAACAGCCCAGAGAAGAGAGTGCAGGAAGGCTGAACGAATCTGGCGGAATACAAAACTTCATATTCACCATGACATCTATAAAGAGAGCCTCCAGGCCTACAATTTAGTCTTAAAAAGTGCTAGAGAAACATTCTTCTCCAATATCATAAACAGCAACACAAATAAGGCCAAAACCCTATTCACAATCGTTGACAGACTGACTAAACCCCCAACACAAATACCAGCCGAACTCCATTCCACGCAGAAATGCAATGACTTTGCATTCTTTTATACTGATAAAATTGAAGGCATCAGACGCACCATCAATATCTCAAGTAAAAAAGTTGGATCACCACCCCATTTAGGCAAAAGTAACACAGCAATGATGGCAAGCTTTAATGCCATAGACTCTAAAACTCTAGTGGAAACGGTGACAGCTCTAAAGTCATCCACCTGCTGCCTTGATGTTTTACCTACCAACTTCTTTAAGAATGTTTTTGACTGCCTATCAACAGACATCTTGCAAATAGTTAATAATTCTATTAAATCGGGCAATTTCCCGAAGGCTTTCAAAACTGCAGTCATTAAACCTCTTCTAAAAAAGCAGAGCCTAGATGCCTCTGTTATCAACAACTACAGACCAATTTCAAATCTACCATTCATAAGTAAAATAATTGAGAAAGTTGTCCTCCAACAACTAAATCACTTCTTGGCTTCTACTGGCTGCCACAACAACTTCCAGTCAGGATTTCGACCTCTTCATAGCACAGAGACGGCCCTTCTTAAAGTTATAAATGACATCCGTCTAAACACAGACTCTGGCAAAACTTCAGTATTAATGCTTTTGGACCTCAGTGCTGCATTTGACACTGTCCACCACTCAATACTTTTGGACAGGTTGGAAAACTGGGTGGGGATCTCAGGCACAGTTTTAAGCTGGTTCAAGTCATATCTACAAGATAGGAACTATTTTGTTTCCATTGGTGACTTTGTATCAGAACCAACCAACGTAACGTGTGGAGTCCCCCAAGGTTCAATCTTGGGGCCCACTTTATTTAACATCTATATGCTCCCACTAGGACAAATCATGCAAAATAATAACATTGACCATCATTGCTATGCCGATGACACCCAAATCTATGTAGCGCTATCACCAAATGACTATCGCCCCATAGATCTTCTGTGCCAGTGCATTGAGCAAGTCAAACACTGGATGTGCCAAAATTTCCTACAACTAAATGAAGATAAAACTGAGATAATTGTTTTTGGTGCTAAAAAAGAAAGGTTTAAAGTCATCCAACACCTTCAATCACTGTCCCTGAAAACCTCAAATAAAGCCAGAAATCTTGGGGTTATTTTAGATTCTGATTTACATTTCGACAGTCACATCAAATCAGTAACAAAATCGGCCTACTATCACCTCAAAAATGTAAAAAGACTTAGAGGGCTCATGTCAGCTCAAGACTTAGAAAAACTTGTACATGCCTTTATTACCAGTAGGCTAGACTATTGTAATGGTCTCCTTGCAGGTCTTCCCAAAAAACTGTCAGGCAGCTACAGCTTGTTCAGAACGCTGCTGCTAGAGTTCTAACAAAGACCAAAAAATGTGAGCACATTACAGCAATTCTTAAATCCTTACATTGGCTCCCTGTACATCAGAGAATAGATTTCAAAATCCTCCTGCTCACATATAAATCACTACATGGTCTAGGGCCCAAGTATATCACTGATATGCTCCCACTATATACGCCCTCTAGATCACTAAGATCTTCTGAGACCAATCTGTTAGCGCTTCCAAGAGTAAACTCAAATGAAGGGAGATCATCATTCAGTCACTATGCAACACATAGCTGGAATAAACTTCCTGAAGATGTCAGACTCTCCCCAACTCTCACTACTTTTAAAACTAGACTGAAGACTTTTATGTTCACCTTAGCTTTCAGCTAAATCTTTTAATCTTTTAACTTTTAACGTCTGCACTGTTTTTATTTTTATTGTCTGCATTTTAATTTTGCTTTTATTTTCTTTCATTTCACTTTGTTGTCTGTGAAGCACTTTGAGTCTGCCTTGTGTATGAAAAGCGCTATACAAATAAAGTTGCCTTGCCTTGCCTTGCCTATAAACTAACAGTAGTAGTAGTAACAGCAGTCCATGATGACATACCAAATCTTGGCATACTTGCCAACCTTGAGACCTCAGAACTAGGAAGATAAACTAATCGCGATTAGTCACCTTTTGTTCATAGGTAACTCAAAATTAATTGTGATTAATCGCAGATAGATATGATTTTTTGGCAATATTATAACAATAGTCTAAATTTTGCTTAGTGTGTGAATGTGAGTGTGAATGTTGTCTGTCTATCTGTGTTGGCCCTGTGATGAGGTGGCGACTTGTCCAGGGTGTACCCCGCCTCCCGCCCGATTGTAGCTGAGATAGGCTCCAGCACCCCCCGCAACCCCGAAGGGAATAAGCGGTAGAAAATGGATGGATGGAAAATTATGACAAAAGTCATCATTTTACTCAACAACAAAACAATTGGTAACATTGTGATAAAAGTCGGAATTTTATAGGACAAATGTTACTATTTTGCATAAAAAAAGTTATAATTTTACAAGAAAATATTGCAATATTACAGAAACAGAAAGAATATGAGAAATTGTTCCCAATTTTATCAGAAAAAAGTCGACACAATGTGAAAAAGACTTCTTTTAGTAAATGTATATATTTTTTTATTTACTTCAAGTTATTACAGTATGTCTTTCTATATATTAGAGATGTCCGATAATATCGGTCTGCCGACATTATCGGCCGATAAATGCGTTAAAATGTAATAGCGGAAATTATCGGTATCGGTTTTTTTATTATCAGTATCGTTTTTTTAATTTTTTTAATTTTTATTTTTTATTAAATCCACATAAAAAACACAAGATACACTTACAATTATTGCACCAACCCAAAAAACCTCCCTCCCCCATTTACACTCATTCACACAAAAGGGTTGTTTCTTTCTGTTATTAATATTCTGCTTCCTACATTATATATCAATATATATCAATACAGTCTGCAAGGGATACAGTCCGTAAGCACACATGATTGTGCGTGCTGCTGGTCCACTAATAGTACTAACCTTTAACAGTTAATTTTACAAATGTTCATTAATTACTACTTTCTATGTAACTGTTTTTATATTGTTTTACTTTCTTTTTTATTCAAGAAAATGTTTTTAATTTATTTATCTTATTTTATTTGATTCATTTTTTTAAAAAGTACCTTATCTTCACCATACCTGGTTGTCCAAATTAGGCATAATAATGTGTTAATTCCATGACTGTATATATCGGTTGATATCGGTATCGGTTGATATCGGTATCGGTAATTAAAGAGTTGGACAATATCGGCATATCGGATATCGGCAAAAAGCCATTATCGGACATCCCTTATATATATATATATATATATATATATATATATATATATATATATATATATATATATATATATATATATATATATATATATATATATATATATATATATATATATATATATATATATATATATATATATACATATATATATATATATATATATATATATATATATATATATATATATATATATATATATATATATATATATATATTTATATATATATATATATATATGTAATTAATTTTGGCCAAAAGGGGCGCATTTGAATTCCTTACACACACTTGTTATTTCATATGTTGATCAAAGGGGGAGCACTTTTAAAAGCGACACACAGTCAATTTGAAAAATCCCTTCTTTTTGGGACCACCCTCATTTTGATAGATGTCACCAGCAGGGGGTGCAAATGAGACATTGTCTATTAGATGCAATGTTATTGGGACCATGATTTATGTCATCACTTGTTCACACCTCCTCATATGGAAGATACTTTTCCTTCTGCATGTCTCAAGAAGGGTAAAAATACAAGAACACACACACACACACACACACACACACACTCGTTAGCCTGCTGGGCTGTGGCCCTGACATAAACCGTACCAAATGGCAGTCCGAGGAATTCAACAAACTTCACTTACTTAATTGTGAGGTTTGTTGTTTGCCACCTGTGCTTGTGTTTGTTTTGTTGCCTTTGTGCAGCATCAGTCAAATAAAAAGGCACAGAGCAACGTTCAATATTAGACGCCGTCAACAACGACCACTCCGGGGAAACAGCTGAAGTGACCGCCATACTCCCGTTGCCATGGCAAACTCACAAGTTAAACCTGATGGAAGAAAGCACAAATCAGTTCCTATTGAAGCAGGTTCCTCTTAAAAAGAGTAAACAACCAATAATCAACCCAATCATTCCACCAAGTGTGTTTGCAATGTAAACAGGTTTGCCAACTTCCTGGAAAAAATATGAATCTATAAATACGGAACACCTTGTTTGCAGGGCCAATGCTCTGAAAAAATGTGGTGCTTAATAAAAAAAATGCAACAGCTGTCACCATCTTGAACTCAAACTTATAATAAATGATTCACCCGTATACAATATCCTACCCTAATACTCTACTGTGCAATATTACCCTTCGAGTGCAATACGTCCGACACTGATTGTCATTACTTTATTACTCCAGTACTCTTGTTTTGTTCTGTATATTGTAGTTGTGTGTATATTGTTTTGTATATTGTACAGGATTGCTTATTGTTTTTATTGGATAGTAGTCTGTTTATTTCAATTGTTATTGTTTATCTTTATTACTTATGCGATTTATTTGTATTCCATATTTGTTTCCACTACCGCACCTTAAATTGGAGTCCTTAATCACGTTATATGCAAAAATAATGACAATAAAGTCCATTCTATTCTATTCTATTCTATTCTATAACTATTGGATACAGTTTTCAGAATAGGTCCTGTAACAAGTGCTTTTGTAGTTGTTATTATTATTCATACACATTATGAGCTTGTCAAAATACGTATTGTTGACATTCATTCTGTCACCGTACAGAAGAGACAAAAAACCAGCCATGCATTTCAATCAACAACCTTTGTTTACCTTTATTGTTATGGTTATTTCGTTTGAGAAACATTTAGCGTGCGTTCACACGATGAGTACTATTGGGTGGAAAATTTGTACATTTTTCCTAAAATGCCGACCAAACGTATCTTCTTCACCCCTATTAGCGTGGTGATTGGTTTGGCCCTTTTTTTGTGTGAAACGATACTATTTGACTCAAACTTGGATTCAAATAAATGCATGTTTTGGAGTAATATCAACAGGCTACATGGAAAACAAATTGCATAACAACTCAAGTTTAATGCACAATTTTAAAAATATCAAAATGAAGTAAATATCACTTTTTAAGAAAATGATATCCTACTTGACTTCTGGTTGGTTTGTTGGTTTTAAGGGACATGAAAAACCATCAAGGTTTCAACTTGTGTTGCCGTCGCTGATATTTTTTTATGATCGCACACAATCCACAATGGGTAATAGAAACCACACAATGCGCTTTGTAGACATGCCGTATTTTTCGGACTATAAGGCGCACTTAAAATCCTTTCATTTTCTCAAAAATGGACGGTGCGCCTTCTAACCCGGTGTGCCTAATTTACGGAATAATTCTGGTTGTGTGTACCGACCTTGAAGCAATTTTTTTTGCTACGTGGTGTAATGATAAGTGTGACCAGTAGATGGCAGTCATACATAAGAGATACGCGTAAACTGCAAGATGACGCCAGTAAACACCACCAAAACTTTAAATGTTCCATTGAGAATATAGAACATTACACACGGTGCTCAAAAATCTGTCAAAATGTTTTTAGTACGACTTTGGTAAGCTATGAAGCCGCACCGCTTGATGGATTGTCGGCGCATTAAACATACAAGTGTTATTATGGTGTGTGTATAAGGACCGGAAAATGGCACCTATTAGCAGACATATTATATGGCGGATTTTTCTTTGCAGTATTCTGCAAAACCAACTTTTTTTACCTTCTGGTACCTGCTGATGTGTATTTGGGATCTGCATAAGTCCTGAGAATGTGCGCGCGTCCGCCATTGTAGTCTGTGCCGACGACGTAGTCGATAAGCGTCTTCTTTTTGTATACCTTCTTATGTGGAATTCATCTCTCCACTGTTGCCATTTCTAATATAAAGTAGTGTAAAGTTCTTACTTATATCTGTCAGTAAACTCGCCATGAAAGCGCTAAAACATACCGGTGTAGTGAGTTGACATTATTCACCCAAGGAACTTTAGTTATTAGAGAGTTCCGGTCGGACGGTTTTTCCCGGGACACATTTCGGGCGTTGTTGTTGCTCTAGTGAGCCACGGATGAGGAGATGCTGCTCCGTTATTGATTGAAGTAAAGTGTGAATGTCATTAAAACAGTTAGCGCCATCTTTTGACACTTCTTCCACTCCCGTCCTTGCACGCTACACCGCTACAACAAAGATGACGGGACTGCCTTCCTGTCTTGTTCCTCCTCTCGCCCAACACATCACGGTAATACACAACAATTAATTACACACATAGTCAAACACACATTCAGCCCTCGTGGATTAGTCACACTCCATTTTCTTGTTTTGTTTATAGTATTATTGTTTGATTATTATATATATTGTTTATTTATATATATAATAAATCATAGAGCTATCCCGCCCCCTTGTGTCTGTGCCGTCAACTCCACCTGCGTACGTAACATTTACACTGTTTTACGGGACAAGGTGCGTCCATTTACGGGTTGGTAAGGGACGCATACTTTTATTACTAAACATGGGACAAGTCTATTTTTCAAGGGACTGTTGGCATCCCCAGTTGTAGCCGTGGTATGGCTATGTAGTCGATGCTGTTTGTTTCCACACTCGTCATTAGGCAACTTTTTGCATTCGAATGTCTACTCCGATCCCACTCCGACGCTCCAGAGCTCTCAGCGGTTTGCATGTTTTACCAGATGTCGCAGCAATTCCGTACAGATATGGAAAAACAGGACAGGAAGTACGACCAAACAAAATAAATCCGATTGATTTTCAGAAAAAGCAACTCTGTGTTTAATAATGGATGACTTACCCTTGCTTACTTACCTTGCCTTTCCTTATATACAGACAATAACATAGTGCATAGGTAGCTGTGGAAAATAAAATACTGTCGAATGAACATTTTTAATCCAATGAAAGCCTGTCCATCCATCCATCCATTTTCTACCGCTTATTCCCTTCGGGGTCGCGGGGGCGCTGGAGCCTAACTCAGCTACAACCGGGCGGAAGGCAAGCCTGTCCTTTGTTTTAAAAACATGTTTTTAAAAAGTTTGGCATGCTAAGCAAAACATAAACTTATTAGAATTTGTTATCATTTAAAATGTTATCTTGCACTTAAGACTGAGACTGAAAAAAGTGTTGGAAGACAAAATCAAGATGTCACGTTCTGGATGCCTAGTTCTGCCGGATTTTTGTTCTCCCAAGATGCAAAGGACGAAAACCGGACAGGACTTGCAGGTAACGACATGATCTAATTATCAAATAACACAAAACTGGTACAAAACAGAAAACAAACCGACAGGACGAGGTGCCGAGCGCACCGGAAGCTAAGGCTAACACTTAGCACAGATTGTGACTACTAGCAGGAGCTAGGAAACTAGAACAAACCTACGTGGCAGTCGCCCGATGCAAAACAAAGAAGCCAGAACGACTGACTGAGAAGCTGCTGGACAACACGTCAAACATGTGTTGCACCTTTCCTGCTTCCGGCTCCCAGACCGCAGTCGAGGAGCGCAGGGGAGATTCTCCTCCAGGGCCGATGTATGTGAGAGTCCAGTCCATAGTGGATCTAACATAATAGTGAGAGTCCAGTCCATAGTGGATCTAACATAATAGTGTGAGAGTCCAGTCCATAGTGGATCTAACATAATAGTGAGAGTCCAGTCCATAGTGGATCTAACATAATAGTGTGAGAGTCCAGTCCATAGTGGATCTAACATAATAGTGAGAGTCCAGTCCATAGTGGATCTAACATAATAGTGAGAGTCCAGTCCATAGTGGATCTAACATAATAGTGTGAGAGTCCAGTCCATAGTGGATCTAACATAATAGTGAGAGTCCAGTCCATAGTGGATCTAACATAATAGTGTGAGAGTCCAGTCCATAGTGGATCTAACATAATAGTGTGAGAGTCCAGTCCATAGTGGATCTAACATAATAGTGTGAGAGTCCAGTCCATAGTGGATCTAACATAATAGTGAGAGTCCAGTCCATAGTGGATCTAACATAATAGTGTGAGAGTCCTGTCCATAGTGGATCTAACATAATAGTGTGAGAGTCCAGTCCATAGTGGATCTAACATAATAGTGAGAGTCCAGTCCATAGTGGATCTAACATAATAGTGTGAGAGTCCAGTCCATAGTGGATCTAACATAATAGTGTGAGAGTCCAGTCCATAGTGGATCTAACATAATAGTGAGAGTCCAGTCCATAGTGGATCTATTATAATAGTGTGAGAGTCCAGTCCATAGTGGATCTAACATAATAGTCAGAGTCCAGTCATAGTGGGACTAGCAGGAGATCATCTTGAGTGGAGACAGGTCAGCAGCGCAGAGTTGTCCCCAACTGATGCACAGATTAGATTACTTAATGATGTCTCAGGTGTGATTCACTACATTAGGGCCCCACAGCACACTGGATTGTAGTTAATTGAAATACCACAACACTGGATATTGTTCAGATACTTTCAATTTAATGCGTTCAATTTAATGCATTCAATTTAATGCGTACTAGGTCGTGTTGCACCGGTGGACGGAGAGGGGGAGGGGGTCTTAAACGACCATTGTGTGTGTGTGTGGACAAGGATATGGTTAGGTGGGATTTACCCTTACCCGGCTTAGTTTACAAAGGGCCTAAGACAACCTTAATTGTTTCAACGGCCCGAGAATGTCGCTTTTTTAAAAACTATTTGGTTCTGTTTTAAAAATCGTACTTTGGCCTCTCAATGTAGAGATTGCACGGTCGTTCAAGCCCGACAATGAAACACATCCATGCAAGAGAGCCCTTGCAAATAATGGTTCTAAAACGGAGGGGCAGGGATGCATCTACTTCCACAGCCCGGCTGTCAGGGTGAAGGATGGCTGCTGAGAGGTGGGTACACTCACTAAGAGCTCTAATCGCTCAGCCACCGCTACCTGCACACGCTAGCATTGAACAGCATCCCTCTAGCTTGGAGCCGCCGCTCTGATAGTCCCCAGAAGATGTCTGCCACTGTTCTACACTTAAACATGAAGACATGGCCGCAGTGGACACACATAAACCCCCTGCTATTAGAAAAGGTTTGCTGTGGCCATTAAAGGCCTACTGAAATGAATTTTTTTTATTAAAACGGGGATAGCAGATCTATTCTATGTGTCATACTTGATCATTTCGCGATATTGCCATATTTTTGCTGAAAGGATTTAGTATAGAACAACGACGATAAAGATCGCAACTTTTGGTATCTGATCAAAAAAAGGCTTGCCCCTACCGGAAGTAGCGTGACGTAGTCAATTGAACATATACGCAAAGTTCCCTATTGTTTACAATGATGGCCGCAGGAAGTGAGAGAGATTCGGACCGAGAAAGCGACAATTTGAGCGAGGATGAAAGATTTGTGGATGAGTAAAGTGCGAGTGGAAGTGATTCAGATAGGGAAGATGCTGTGAGAGCCGGGGGTGACCTGATATTCAGCTGGGAATGACTACAACAGTAAATAAACACAAGACATATATATACTCTATTAGCCACAACACAACCAGGCTTATATTTAATATGCCACAAATTAATCCTGCATAAAAACACCTACGTGTTTGTTATGCTAGCTCCTAGCTCCTCTGCTAGCTCCTAGCTCCATAGAACACGCCAATACAATTCAAACACCTGATCAACACACACAATCACTCAGCCCAAAAGACCGTTCACCTAACCCAAGGTTCATAAAGCTTATATATTTAAACAAAGTTACGCACGTGACGCGCACGTACGGTCAAGCGATCAAATGTTTGGAAGCCAAAGCTGCATACTCACGGTAGCACGTCTGCGTCTTTGTCATCCAAATCAAAGTAATCCCGGTAAGAGTCTGTGTTGTCCCAGTTCTCTACAGGCGTCTGTGTATCAAAGTCAAAAGTCCTCCTGGTTAGAGTCTCTGTTATCCGAGTTCTTCCATCTTGACTGCATCTTTCGGGAATGTAAACAATGAAACACCGCCGGCTGTGTTGTGTCGCTGCTGACTTCCTTCGCAAAATACGTCCGCTTTGCACCGATAACTTTCTTCTTTGCTTGCTCAGCTTCTTTCTCCATAATGCAATGAACATAATTGCAACAGATTCACCAACACAGATGTCCAGAATACATCCAGAATGAGATGAAAACAGCTATTTCGTATTGGCTTCAATGTGGAAGCCACATCCGTGTTCGCCGGGCTACGTCACGCGCATACGTCATCCTCAGAGGCGTTTCGAACCGGAAGTTTAGCGGCAAATTTAAAATGTCACTTTATAAGTTAACCCGGCCGTATTGGCATGTGTTGCAATGTTAAGATTTCCTCATTGATATATAAACTATCAGACTGCGTGGTCGCTAGTAGTGGCTTTCAGTAGGCCTTTAAACACACGCCAAGACAAAAAGGATCACAATGAATCCAACCCACCACTCAGCTGATGATTGGAGGGAGGCAGGAAGACCAGAGGTGAGACATCCAGGAGGACCAGAGGTCAGACATCCAGGAGGATGAGAGGTCAGACATCCAGGAGGATGAGAGGTCAGACATCCAGGAGGTCGGCGTTGATGCGAAAGTCAGCAGTTTATGAGAGAGCATGAAAACATGCAATAAAGCCAGAAAGGGTTCACGGCAAAACTATTGCAAATGTCAACAATTGGCCGTGACACATTCCTCAAATACCAAACAGCCAGTGAATTGTCTGTCAGGAAAAATAGCAATTTTTATGAATGTATTTTTGTACTCCTTCCACAAAAGCTCTTTTAGAAATAATATATCTGTTGTTGATGTATACTTTACTGCCAGCCATCCAAATGATGAGAATCAGGTGTCCTAATCACTTGGCCCGGTGTATCAAATCAAGCACTTAGGCATGGAGACTGTTTCTACAAACATTTGTGAAAGAATGGGCCGCTCTCAGTGATCTCCAGCGTGGAACTGTCACAGGATGCCACCTGTGCAACAAATCCAGTCGTGAAATTTCCTCGCTCCTAAATATTCCAAAGTGAAGAGTTTGGGAACAACAGCAACTCAGCCACCAAGTGGTAGGCCAGGTAAACTGACAGAGAGGTCAGCATAGTGCAAAGACTTTCTGCACAGTCACTTGCTACAGAGCTCCAAACTTCATGTGACCTTCCAATCAGCCCACGTACAGTACGCAGAGAGCTTCGTGGAATGGGTTTCCATGGCCGACCACCAAGTCCAATGCAAAGTGTGGGATGCAGTGGTGTAAAGGACATCACCACTGGACTCTAGAGCAGTGGAGATGCCTTCTCTGGACTGATGAATCACACTTTTCCATCTGGCAATCTGATGGACCAGTCGGGGTTTGCCAGGAGAACGCTACATTTCGGACTGCATTGGTGGAGGAGGAATTATGGTAGTGAGGTAGCATAGTGCAAAGACTTTAGTTTATTTATTTATTTAGTTTATTAAGGATCCTCATTAGTCTACACCGCAGTGGAGACTATTCTTCCTGGGGGTCCAGGCAAAAAAACATCACACAATCACAAAACAAAAGATTACAACGCAGTACAACATGATCAAATAATAAAATGTTGTAATACAAAAATAGCAACAAAAAAAGAACCAAAAAAACCAAACAATAATTTTGAGTTTACATAATAATGTTCATACCAAAGATAAAAAGAGCAAAAATAAAACAAATTATTATTCCCAATATCATAGTTTCATATCAATTCTATCAATTTCTACTTGATTTAATTTTAATGTTGCTTCACAATTTGTCCTTGCACAACTTAACACCATAAATCTAGTTTTCTTATCATATAATGATAACTTATTAATATCAAACCATTTTTTTAGCTGAAGCAACTCAACATCTATTATCCTCAAAACTTCCTTCAAGTCTTCTCCTGAACAATAAACATTTGTATTATCTACAAACACAATACATTTAAATTGATCAGATACTGAACAAATATCATTTAAATAAAGTATGAATAACTTAAGTCCCAATACCGAGCCTTGTGGAACCCCACAAGTTACTCTTCTTGGCAGTGATTTAGTCTTATTAATTTCCACATATTGAGATCTAGTACTTAAATAACTATTTAACCACTGTTGTGAAACACCTCTCTTGCCATAGTTTTACCATTTTTGCAGAAGTAAGGAAAGATGGATTGTGTCAAAAGCTTTACATAAGTCAATAAATTCACCAATAATTTGCTTTTTTCTCTATTGCTGTAGCTATGTTGTCTACAAAGTCCATCGCTGCTACGGATGTCGATGATTACTCCTGAAGCCATACTGATGGTCATTCAGTAGCTCATGTTTGTCAATCAACTTATCAAGTCTATTTACAAATACTTCATCAATAATTTTTGCAGATTGAAGTAGTAGAGACACAGGTGTATAATTTGAGACCATATGTTTGTCACCATTTTTATAAATTGGAATAACATTAGCGATTTTCATTTTGTCAGGAAAAGTACCAGTTAACAAAGATGTATTACATATATAAGTAAACGGCTTCAGGACACAATCCATCACTTCTTTTACAAGTGACGTATCCACGTTGTTACCATCGACAGATTTTTTTAGTCAACATACCCATACACAACTTTACATAGTGCACCATTTACTATTCCTTTAAAGGCCTACTGAAATGAAATGTTTTTATTTAAACGGGGATAGCAGATCCATTTTATGTGTCATTCTTGATCATTTCGCGATATTGCCATATTTTTGCTGAAAGAATTTAGTAGAGAACAACAACGATAAAGATCGCAACTTTTGGTATCTGATAAAAAAAAAGCCTTGCCCCTACCGGAAGTAGCGTGACGTCACCGGAGGAAAGACTTCTCACAATTCCCCATTGTTTAGAGAGATTCGGACAGAGAAAGCGACGATTACCCCATTAATTTGAGCGAGGATGAAATATTTGTGGATGAGGAACGTTAGAGTGAATGACTAGAATGCAGTGCAAGACATATCTTTTTTCGCTCTGACCGTAACTTAGGTACAAGCTGGCTCATTGGATTCCACACTCTCTCCTTTTTCTATTGTGGATCACGGATTTGTATTTTAAACCACCTGGGATACTATATCCTCTTGAAAATGAGAGTTGAGAACGCGAAATGGACATTCACAGTGACTTTTGTCTCCACGACAATACATCGATGAAACACTTTAGCTACGGAGCTAACGTGATAGCATCGTGCTTAACTGCATATAGAAACAACATAAATAAATCCCTGACTGGAAGGATAGACAGAAGATTAACAATACTATTAAACCATGGACATGTAACTACACGGTTAATGCTTTCCAGCCTGGCGAAGCTTAACAATGCTGTTGCTAACGACGCCATTGAAGCTAACTTAGCAACCGGACCTCACAGAACTATGCTAAAAACATTAGCTATCCACCTACGCCAGCCAGCCCTCATCTGCTCATCAACACCCGTGCTCACCTGCGTTCCAGCGATCGACGGTGCGACGAAGGACTTCACCCGATCATAGATGCGGTCGGCGAGACGGAGGAAGTTAAGGTGAGTTCGCCGGCTTACGCGTCTGCTATCCATCTCTGTTTTCCTGGTTGTATTGCTGTAGTCCGCCGCTAATACACCGATCCCACCTACAACTTTCTTCTTTGCAGTCTCCATTGTTCATTAAAAAAATTGCAAAATATTCACCAACACAGATGTCCAGAATACTGTGGAATTTTGAAATGAAAACAGAACTTTTTTGTATTGGTTTCAATGGGGTACCAATACTTCCGCATCAACTGATTCTGTCACGCGCATACGTCATCATATCTAGACGTTTTCAACTGGAAGAGTGTTGGGAAATTTAAAATTGCAATTTATAAGTTAACCTGGCCGTATTGGCATGTGTTGCAATGTTAAGATTTCATCATTGATATATAAACTATCAGACTGCGTGGTCGCTAGTAGTGGCTTTCAGTAGGCCTTTAAACAGTTGTTCAAACAAACAAGCTTATGTACCTTTTGGGATGACAATAGGCCAGCCAACCCCCTGAGAAAAAAAATAAGGGACACCTTGCAGGGCTGGTCCACCTAATTTTATTTGGTGAAAGGAGTTTTATGCGGTCCACAAAGGTAACTCCACTCTTCTTTTCCGTTGAATATGTTTCAGAGTTGCATTCATTCATCCCTTGTGGGTGATATTACCTGATGACTGACAAGAGGTCCTCAGTGTTGGCTCTTACAACAACAATGTCGCTACAGTTGGATACTATACAGGTTATGAAAGTGTTGGTATTGTCGCTTGTAAGCCTCCCAGACAATCTAATAAAATACAAGTAAAAAAAAACTAGGAAATAAGTTACAAAGCTCAAAAAGAAGGATGTTCACAAAACAAAATTGATTTGTATTTTGTATTTAACACACTATTATTGATTTGTACTGTAGATGTAAAAACAAGGCTATAGAATAGGGGTCACCAACCTTTTTGAAAGCAAGAGCTACTTCTTGGGTAGTGATTAATGCGAAGGGCTACCAGTTTGATACACACTTAAATAAATTGCCAGAAATAGCCAATTTGCTCAATTTACCTTTAACTCTGTTATTATTAATAATTAATGATATGTATCTTTGTGGAAACACTGATCATCTTAATGATTTCTTACAATAAATATATATAGAAACAGATAAATATCAATATGCAACACTTTATTTTTATATTTTCTCTAAGTGCACATTTTTCAAATTGAACATTTTCAAATGATCACTTCTAAGACAGTCTTGTGAAATCACAATATCCCATTTTAACTAGCTAGCCACTAACATTTTTGAACAAATCATGGATTACTTTGCACCATGTTTGTACAAATAATATCTCTATAAAATACAAAAGTCAACTCTCAAATATTTAAATAAATCATGTCACACTTTGAACTGGACACCAAATCTGTTATCTGTTTATTGTCAGTTGGTGAAGACCAAGTCTTTAAAATATTTTCTTGGACTTTCTAATTCTATTTGAGTTTTGTCTCTCTTAGAATTAAAAATGTCGCGCAAAGCAAGACCAGCTTGCTAGTAAATAAATACAATTTAAAAAATAGATGCAGCTCACTGGTAAGTGCTGCTATTTGAGCTATTTCTAGAACAGACCAGCGGGCTACTCATCTGGTCCTTACGGGCTACGTGGTGCCCGCGGGCACCACGTTGGTGACCCCTGCTATAGACTATGAGTGACATCCCTGAATATGAATGATGTTTTTTAATGATGGCCATCACTTTCTGTTTTACCACACATGAAGGATGCAACTCTTTCTCTCCGGATCAAATCTAAATAGAAGAGAAAAGGTCTGCTAAAGATTGTATTGGACAGCAAGCAGGCTGAAGCTTTCAAGGGACATTAGTCCAACACTGAATATAATGTGATGATAAAACCAACTGAAGAAGAGCTGGAATTATACTTTTTTATGCTCACTGCCTTTAAGCTCTAATCATGGGGGAGACTTCACCGACAATAGGGAGACATTCCGACTGTAGCCGTTATGTTGCTGCTGCCAAAGGAAAATAATAAAGAAATAAGAAGTGCTGTACTAGATTTAGTACACACAATATCTGTTTTTATTTTTATTGTGTTGACTGCACTGCTTAATTAATTCTTCATCATCATCAGGATTATTCAGGCGCTTATCTATTATGCCCACTCATGACTGGATTGTATCACCTTTTAACTCCTGCCACAAGTGACTAATTATGAATAAACGCTGTCTGTACATGACATTAAATACATATGCACTTTGAGACACATAACACATTGCCTGCGACTGTGTGACATGACAACTGCTATTTGGAATCTAAAATAATATATGTGTCGTGTAATAACAATATTAGTAACTAATGAGTAACTAATGTGTGACATGACAACTGCTATTTTGAATCTAATAGTGTAAACATAACATATGTGTCGTGTAATAACAATATGTCAGGTTCAAACACCGAACTATCTATTACACAAAACAAGAAGAAAGAATCCGGCAGAGTTCAATTTAGCTAATGAGGAGAAACGCTTGGGGCTGCACACTCAGTTCCAGTCTCCCGCCACGCTCTAAAGTACAGCACCACATGCTCCTCTATTTATTCAGGAGTTCCCTAGTTAACATCGCTGAGGCTGCCTCTAAAGGGAGTGGTCACACATATCATGCAAAGCAGCTCCAGTACGCACAATACGTGACGGAATGTGCCGGGGCCCTTGTGATTGCCTTGTCTCTGCTGTATCTGCATGCTGTCGTCTTATCTTCGTTGAGGTACTTGAAGTCCTTGGCTGTTAGCGGGCTAAAACAAAGAAAACATCTGCGGCTAGGCCACCCCTCATATGCCGTGGAAGATAACAAGTTGTGTGCCCTCGCACGAAACTGAAAAGAGCACAATAGATCAAAACTATAGCAACGGCCTTTCAGCATAAGAGTTGTGTGATAACTTAAACATAATTATTGTAAAACAATATTAGTAACTAAAAAAAGTGTTGTAAATAAACATGACTTTAAGAATATGTACTGTAAATATGTAAGGTACATTAAAAAAACAACTCAATTTTGGTGAATAAAAAGCGGTTAATACAGAAATGTGTGATGACATCTGTTTGCTATCCTCCATGAACCACCAAGTAGTTGTGGAATCTTGATTTACAAACGCCCCTATTTGTGTCGTTTTCCCATCTTAAAACTCATTTGTATACCCTTTAAATAGACCCACCTTTTAGACCAGTTGATCTGCCGTTTCTTTTCTGCTTGGCCCAGATTCGGTGACCACAGATGATGCGCTAGCTGTCCAAAGTCGGGACCCGGGAGGGACCACTCATCTGTGCATCAGTTGGAGACTTCTCTGCACTGCTGACCTGTCTCCACTCAAGATGATCTCCTGCTGGCCCCACTATGGACTGGACTCTCACACTATTAACTAGATCCACTATGGACTGGACTCTCACTATTATGTTGGATCCACTATGGACTGGACTCTCACTATTATGTTAGATCCACTATGGACTGGACTCTCACACTATTAACTAGATCCACTATGGACTGGACTCTCACTATTATGTTAGATCCACTATGGACTGGACTCTCACTATTATGTTAGATCCACTATGGACTGGACTCTCTCTACTATGTTAGATCCACTATGGACTGGACTCTCACTATTATGTTAGATCCACTATGGACTGGACTCTCTCTATTATGTTAGATCCACTATGGACTGGACTCTCACACTATTAACTAGATCCACTATGGACTGGACTCTCACTATTATGTTAGATCCACTATGGACTGGACTCTCACACTATTAACTGGATCCACTATGGACTGGACTCTCACTATTATGTTAGATCCACTATGGACTGGACTCTCACACTATTATGTTAGATCCACTATGGACTAGACTCTCGCTATTTATGCTAGATCCACTATGGACTGGACTCTCACACTATTAACTAGATCCACTATGGACTGGGTTCTCACTATTATGTTAGATCCACTATGGACTGGACTCTCACAAT